>NC_133649.1:92147744-92447744 GCF_009905375.1 Apium graveolens
AATATTCTCGATAATGATAACACTTATAGTATAAACCCTATGTCCGTGTTTATATATACAGTTACAAGATAATTGCTAATTGATATGGAATATATTCTGCTTCCTAAAATATATCAATCAGTTATTTTTCTTCCAAGTATTCCATTCTTCATAGAATTCCTTCTCCATGCATATCTCTTCTTATGTTTGTCTTGATCTTCTTTCCTTTCAATCAGCCGCCTTCCTATCTGAAAGTTTCCTTTAAGTCCTGATATTATCTCCTTATAAATATCTCCTGAACCTTAAGTACTGATAACTTAAGTTCTGACTTCAGTAAGTGCTGATTTCAGTTAAGTACTGATTTGTCCTGTTTAAGTAAGATTTGAAAACTAAACACAAATCATATTAGACATGACATTATCAAATATATCTAACATAGGTAATAAAGCTGATTTGATTAAAAGTTTGTGAGAGAGGATGCACCAGTACCTTGGAGGAAACTAATAGAGGAAGGGAATGGATCAAGGAGTGGAACAAAGTTGATTTGTGTTCCTACTGTAAATATTCTTGCTGAGCTCCTGGCTAAGCTGATGAGATGCTGGTGAATGATGAATTCAAAGCACAACTCGGAGTTACTGCATTGAGTACCAGGAACCTTCAAGGTCAACACTCAATCACTCAAGCCAAGGTGAACAAAATTCAAGAAACACTGATTCAGCAAGACATGAATGTCAAATTGGAAAAGAATAAGTTTTTTAAGCCAGCCTTTGACCGCATTAGGTATATAGAAATGACTCAAGAAAAGCAGCAAGCTCAAATATCTGATATTTTAAAGAATCAAGCTGTTCAACAAGATCGACTCAATGAAATCCAAAACTCTGTGGAATTGCTTGTCTCTCTCCTTCTACCAGATGATGCCAAAAAGGGGGAGAAAGTGATTAAGTCCAAATGCAAAAATGATCAACCACTGAAGGGTAAGGATGATGATAATGAAGACCAGGGAAAATCTGAAAGGGGTAGAGGTCATGGTCAAGGCAAAGACTCTTCATCTAGGAAAGCGGAACTTCTATACAGAGATCAAGTTCTGATGCTGATAGAAGAATAAGTTTTGATAAGCAAGTTCTGACTAAGCCTGATGTTATGATACAAGGTGAAAGTCAAGAATCACAGAAGTTTATGCAGACACTGAAGTTCAAGGGGAAGGAACAACAGTCTACTATCAAGACCCCAAGTTACAGAAGCTGGATGAAGAAATTTCAAAAAGACTATTTCTCAAAGACAATCCAGGAATGGACTTTGAAAGTCTGAAGGAAGAAGAATCCAGACTTAAAGCAGAAAATGTCAAATCCAAGTCTAAAGCTTCTATTACTGCAAAGAAACCTCCAAAGCCTAAGGGCATTATGATTAAAGAGAAGACAAACTCTGAGGCAACCAAATTTGAATCCAAAGCCAAATCACAAGTAGAGGTAGATCCAAGGTTCAAGGGCAAAGCTAAAGCTGATGATTCTATAAAAATCTATCTGCCAATCATGGATCCTGAAGTAAAATCTGATGAAGATACTAGTCTAATTTTGAAGAAGAAGAAGAATATTCAAACAACCTCTGACAGAGCTCATGTTGTTTAAAATCGGGACTTAGTAAATTCTGATATAATAATGAAGCAAGCAACCTCTGACAGAGCTCAAGTTGGCTTGATATCAGTAGATAAAGGAAAGGAAACCTCTGACATTGCTCATGTTAAACCTTCAAAATTCTACAATCTAGGTTTACTAAAGCTCAACAATCTGCTTAATCAATGAAGACTTCAACAAATGTTTTTAAGGATAGATTGCTTCAAGGGAAGGAAGCTAGAGATAAAATAGGACTGGGTAATGCTGATGAGAGAAGAGTAAACAACTCTACCTTAGATCCTACATATCTTTCTGAACCAGGAGTAGGGACAACTCCAAAAAGACTAAATCAATTGGAGTCTGTACAAATGGTCTACCACTCTGTGTTAAAGAAGATATCATGCTATACTTCATGACAGATGGGAGGGTATTCCAGATAAGAAAGGATGTTATCGTTTGAAGTACTTTGAAGAATTGCAACATGTGCTATTTCTAATTCAAGTGAAGAACAGATCAACAGATGGTGCTGCCAGTTACTTAAAATCTAATATTCAAAGGTAGAAGAAACTTTACTCTGTAAAATCTGACAGGCCATACTATCCTAAGTACAGAGCTCACAATGGTGATATAGTTGAGATGAAGCCTAATACTGCTAAAATCACTACATTTTTGGGTATGAAGGGACTGGAATTCAATCTGGAGTCTGACAAAGCTTATCTGATCAAACTGGATCAGGATATAAGGAAAGAAAACATAAATGATCCCAGGGCTGCTATCTTTCAAACATGAGAAGATACAGTTGAACTTAAAGATGCAAAAAGGAGGATGCAGAATGAACTTGAATATGCTGAGAGAACTCTTTTGAAGAACTATCTCAGAACAACTCCTGACATTAGAGAGATCACACACTGAAGCCAAGTCAAGAACTACAGCTGATAAAGTTTGAAGGATATACAGTTTAAAGCTGATATCAGACTTTAAGGATGGTAAAAGCTACAAGGACTGTGAGTTGTAGTTATCTAGTCAAATTCTCATATGGATTTGTACTTAATATTTTTTACATCATCAAATATTTATTGAACTTGTATATTATGTTAATTTACAAGTTGGGGGAGATTGTTAGATATATTTGTGATGGCATGTCTAATAATGATTTGTGTTTAGTTTTCAGATCTTGACTAATAGGACAAATCCGGACTTAACTGGAAATCAGTACTTACACTGAAATCAGAACTTAAGATATCAGAAGTTAAGTTATCAGAACTTAAGATATCAGAAGATATTCATCAGGAGATAATATCAGGACTTAAGAAGACATTCAGAGTACGAAGGCGGTTGATTAAAAGGAAAGAAGATCAAGACTAAAACAAGAAGAGATATGCATGGAGAAGAATTCTATGAAGAATAAAATACTTGGAGAAAAAGATAACTAGTTGATATTTTTAGGATGCATAATCATATTTGATATTGATTAGAAGATTATCTTATAACTGTGTCTATATAAACACAGCATAGGGTTTACACTATATGTGTTATCATAATCGAGAATATTATTCATTGTAACCCTAGCAGCTCTCGTGATATTTGTTCTTCACTGAGAGAGAGCGGTTCCATTATAATATTGTTTATTAATAAGATTATTTTGTGGTTCATACTTGTGTTCTTAATTCGATTTGATTGTAGTATACACTGTATTCAACCCCCTTCTACAGTGTGTGTGTGACCTAACAATTTTTATCAAATCAATAGCCCTAACTATTAATTCAGAAAAAATATCTTCTATATCATTTCTAGTGAGTCAAGATTCATATTTCACCATGCGTTAGGTCAGCTTTGGCTTTTCTCCTAAAACATGATTATTTATGTAGACAACATTTGTCAATTATATCAACTATATAACTCTTGGATAGCTTGGAGGAACAACATTTGTTCATATTTATCTAATAAAATCTCGCCAAATTCTATGCCTCTAAGTTCACAATCCTATTGTGGTAACTTAGTTAAGTCAAACCCAATAGTCAAAAAATATCATTATACTTAAACACATCTCCCACGATAGATAGGAGTACTTCGCTTTGGCGAACCCACTCTTTTTCGATCTAGGGGTTAATGCATTGGACTCATTAGAAGGCATCTGATCAACTTAATATTAACTTTAGGGTTTTGTTAATTTTAAAACGATCATGATCCCATCATAAAGAGATTCCCAATTTTTCCTTAAATAAAATACTTTAAATCAATATTCGTCAATGGTTTGATTTCCAGGTAGTGAGGGAGTCACAACGGTCTCTGCGGCGCCCTCCAAACCCGGGTCAGAAGTTTGGGGTCCACACACATACACCTTATTTATTACCTGCTTATAACAATAAAGATAATATAATAATATGCAGTGACCCTACTTACCAACTACCACGGATCGCAACAGGTTAAAGTATGCATACAAGCCAACCACACTTACTTATATTACAAACTGTTCAAATCCCAACTATCCAACTCAGAACTGAGTATTAAACATTATTACAAACTTTTACAAACTTAAATTATTCCAAAAGAAGCCTACTAGCTTAGCTCGATCAACCTGAACCCCTAGCTCTCGCGCTGGACTGGGGATTTTCGGTACCAACCGGTTCCTTCTTAATTGGAAAAGAACATAAACAACATCGCACAAATGAGCTAACTAGCTAAGCAAGTCACAATGACAAAACTGAGAATAATGATCATCAGGTAAATATGGTTATGTTATCAAGTGAACATGGATTATGATTTAGAATTGGATATTTATTTTCATTTAAATCCAAGGTTAGGCTGCTGATCAGTCACGCACTAACCCCGAGCAAAGCGCACAACACTACTCTAACTACTGGATCCAAGGCACACATTGGCCTAACTTGACCATTATATGGTCTGACCACGAATCTGGTCCACAATTTTAAAAAAAACAATCCAATTCTACCATAATAACAGAATAAGCAATAAACAAAAACAGGTTCATTAACAATATTGGACGTTCAATAATGAAAATGGTTTCAATCTGTATAAAGATCAATATGGCATTTCCAAAACTTGGGTTAGGTAATGAAAGAATTGGATAACATAGGAATCAAAATTTCAGGGTTCCAAGGATTTGGTCTTTCAAAGCATAGATACAATGGTTTGAATGTGTAAGCAATCTGGTTCAGTGTTTAATATTTAGTTTGTATATATTTGTGAGTATTATCGTATATTTGAGGTTCGTATTTGGGTATACAACAATCAATGGTCTAGAAAGAATCAGGTTTACGGCTCAAGATCAATAACTGGAATCAAGGTTTAGGGTTCAGTGTTTCAAAGCACTTGCAACATAAAACAGGATTATCAATCACTACAATATCTCGAGAAAGTTCAGAACACTTGCCTGGTACTAGTATAACACCCCCAGATCCGGGGTCGGGGATCCGGGTCGTCACGGTCTTTCTTTCCACAATATCACTTCACTTAATTAATAATAATAACCTTATGCTGTGACCCACACTAACACACACCACAACCCGTTATAGTCTCAGAGATGAAATTTAAATAAGTACAAGTCTTTGAATCCACAATTTAAAAGTTATTACAACCCAAAATGATTACTTGATAAATTTACAGTTAATTGCCATTATCTGCCACAAGTTATAATTATACATAATTTGATTCTCAAAAATAGAATGCCTGATCTACCAATAGATCTACCTCTGCAGCTATAGCAGCCACAACATCATCGGGAAGACGCGGGATGCTTCCCACGCGCTTGCGCTGGGTCTGCTGGAGTCTGGCCATCTTTCCTAACTGTTGTTGTGTGATGAAGAAATAAAGCAAGAGTGAGCCTTACAGCTCGCAAGATAATGTGTAGTGATAACAATATATAAGTATCTAAATGGATACTTACTAGAATCTTTTATCATGAGTAAGATAATTACTTACTAGATATAAGTAAAAACAAGGGATGAAGTTACCAATACTTCACTATACTTATATCATTTATAAAGCTACTTGAACTACCACTGTTCAAAGTATAATGAGCTTTCAACAGTTCATCACATAGATGAGACTACAAGACAAGATTTGAATAGATTAAATCTTTAAAATATCATCAAAATAAAATGAAGTTACGAGATACTTCATTTGATGCAAACATCATTTTGAAAACTTGACCCTGCCAACACTCAACAATCGCCCAACCGTAGCCTTTCTATCGAAATGCTCTGGGTAGTGTTGCAGAAATATCCAATTGGATGATGAACTCATTACGGGAGTTTGCCGCGCCAGGAAGACCACTTACGATGATCAGTCGTAGTAGTGCAACCCCACCATTTTCTACATGTAGAGGAGAACCTGTCGGATTTACTTGTCAACCGAACACTGAACTCCTAAGGAATGGACCGCCTTAGCGGAACTTCCAGGCCATTTGGGCCAATATAATAAGGCTGGGCCGGCGCTACCTCGGCCACTTATGCCACTCCTAGTTCAGATGAAATCCATGACTCTGAAACGTAAAGCTCGTTCCCCCTTTCCCCAAGTAGAAACTTGTTGATACGGCTTCACCAAGAAGTCGTATCTAGTTGGAAAGGAAAACTCACCGATATTTCCCAGGCGATGCCTGTTAATGGATTAACTTGTTCCAAGAATTTTACTTCCCGAATATTGGGTAAGTAATCAATTCATTTATCAAAACAGCAACCTTGTTGCGAATATAAAATACACCACAGAGCCGGATTCCCCAGGTTTTGAGCGAGTATTTAAATCCCCTTAAAAAGGAAGATCTTAAATATAAAAATGAGTTTTGGGATCCGCTCTAACTTTTAAAAATCATTTTGAAGACTCGAAAACACTTTAAAGAGTGTTTGGAGTAAAGCTGATTTAATGAAGTAAATCAGTCCCCAGTATATTTAGAAAAATGCCTGAATATTATTATTTAAATAATATTCTCATAAAGATAATCCTTATAAAAATAATCGAAGTAGAAGTATTAAAACTTATACTTGAAATGGATATTAAATAACCAAAGATATACTTATATAAAAGTACTATCTTTATTTGAATAATCGAAAATAAGTTTGATTATTTACACCTTATTCTTTAATAAAATAAAGAATATATCTCAGCAAATAATCGGAGTCATAGATCCTCAAATGAATATTCAAAAATATTCAATAAATAATATAAACTGAGTCATAAGCCCTCGAATGAATATTCAAATAATATTCAATAAATAATATAAAGAGTCATAAGCCCTCGAATGAATATTCAAATAATATTCAGATAAATAAATAAAAGGGTCATAAGCCCTCGAATGAATATTCAAATAATATTCAATAAATAAAATAAAGTTAAAGTTATCGAATAAACCTTATTCGATTAATAGTTTGGAAAACTATAACCATATATATATATAAATATATATATATATCCATATCCATATATACAAAATCTACTCGGGATCCTCGACTCCCGGTTTTAGAAAATATTTTCACCTTTGGGTCCCTATACTAAGGGTATATGCAAGTTACCGCTATCCTCTAGCATAGGTATTATCAACTGAACCAACAGATATATAACTCAAGAATATGAGACAGGCATGCATATATATATACCATATCAGCATGCTTCAATATATCGCAACATTTGCTAATTAACCAATATGCATTTATCGCAAGATCATGCATATACAAATGTATACATCACAACAACAGTATAACGGATAGAATACTTGCCTGAGCGACTTGGGGTGATAAAAGGCTCGGGACGAGTCTGGTAACCTATAAACAACAAGTAAGTTGGAATTAAACCAAAATCACTTGTAAATCTATACTTTAACTAACTTAGACTCTAACGCTTGTTTTGCGCTCACTGATTCGCTTAAGTCACTCGGGTACCCTCGGCTCCACCATTTTTAATAATTTAACCTTTACGAGTTTTAAAGCGATTCCTTCGCGAGTGTCTTACCAACTGCCTAAAACACTTACCATAAATGTTTCATACATTAATTAACCCTTTTTGGTCTTTAACCTATGTTTCAAAGTAAGGCGAGGGGAAAAGTTTCGTTCGCGAAACGCCGTTACTTGAAACGGTCGTTTCTCCTAAACCGTGCATCGGAATCGAACGAACTACATATCAAAACGAAGCTCGTAACATGAGACATCTAAACATGGCAGTGGTCATAATCTAGCAGGGGGTTCTCGGGTCCTAATGCTATGCACAAAAACAGTCCAAAGAAAATCGGACGTTACGACGGCTATGTTTACGCGATTTCCCAATTTTAAGCCATTCAAAACCAACCACAAACCAACCTCAAATCCAACATACAACCAACATCCATCCTTATCACATCATAACAACCCCAACCAATTCAATTTAATCATTCATGCTTATGCCTAAGCTTAACTTTAATCATACTTAAGTTCTTTTAATCAAAACCACAACATTTACCATTCCATTTCACTACCATTCCAAATCCCAAACTCTAAATCACAACAACAAGCTATAATATCATCCTACTAATTAAAATCATCTTATAATACATAGGGATCTAGGGTTTGGAGATGGTATACCTTCCTTGAAGTGGTGGGAGGAGCTAGGAAGCCTTAAGAAGCTTTGAGAAGTCTTAGGAAAGCTTGGATTTTCAAGAAAAACAAGAAAAACTTCAAGTTAAAAACTTGAAAACACTATTCATAGTCTTCTTCTTTGATTAAATGAAGAAGATTGAGAAGGAATTAATGGCTTAAACTCATGATATAGCCCTAACTAAGCATGAAGATGATTAGGGAATTTACTCACCAATTTAGGAAGCTTGGATCTTGAATTTTGAAATTTTTGCCCATTTGCAATAGTAAAAGCCGAGAGCATGATGAACCATGCCTTGGTTTCTTTTTGATTTTGATGAAAATGATTTTTCTTGGCTTGGTTGGCTTGGTTTTTGTGTTTGATTTAGTAAATTACCTAGTTGCCCTTGATTTTGTGTGGTTAAAAAGTCACCACATCTCCTTCCTTTCTTGTCATGCCTATGTCACCTTGCACATGTCATAATGCTCCCACTTGTCCACACCTTGTGGTTTGATGATGTCACAATCCCTGGCTTCTTGTACAAGCTTGTCTCTTGGTCACTTATTTGTTTTACGGTTCGCTTATCTTTCATTCTCATTTATCGTTTGAGGGATCATACCCGGGATCTTATTACTTAGGTTCCCTTAACCTTTCTCAATATATTGTATTCCTTTTATGATCCTCTCTTATAATCCTTTAATTTAAATCCTTTTTATCCTGTTACCTTATACTCAATTCTCTCCGTATCTAGTGGATTTCCGGGAAAATCAAAGTGTTCAGAATTGGATTCTGACGATCTTTACATACACTTATATACCACATAGAGTACTAATAATATCCCATAAGATCAATAACAGAACCCCTACATAGCGTGGCATGAACAGTTTTCTCATTCAGCAAAAACACTATTCATAAGGGTTTCAAAAATTTCCAAAAATTGGGGTTATTACAGTCTCCCCTCCTTAAAAGGATTCCGTCCCGGAATCAGATAGAAATAAATAGGGATACTTTCTTAGTATTGCACTTTCTAACTCTCAAGTCAATTTTCCCACATTGTGGTTCTACCACCAACTCTGCCTAGTTTGATAATCCTTCTCCTAAGCACTTGTTCCTTTTCACTCTATAACCCTTCCTGGTTGCTCCATATAGGTTACGTCGGGTTGCATATCTATGCGCTCATATGCCTCTATTTATCTGGCATCTGAATTACACTTCCTTAACATTGATACGTGAAACACGTTACGACCTGCTACATGTTCGGGGTTAGGGCTAGCTCATATGCTAACTTCCCAAACGTCTTAATATATCCAAGGGTCCAACAAATTGTAGACTTAGCTTTCCTTTCTTTTCGAACCTCATCAATCCTTTCCAAGGGATACCTATAACATTACTAGGTCCCCTATTTCATACTCTTTATCCTTTCGTGTCAAATCAACATACTTATCATGTCCATCTTGGGCTACTACCAGCCGTCCTCTGATTAGATCTATCATATCCTTGGTCCTTTGGACTACTGCGGGTCCGAGCATCTTGCGCTCTACAACTTCATCCTAACATAAGGGAGATCGACATTGTCTTCCCTCAAGGATCTCATAAGGCGACACCTCGATACTGACATATGATCTATTGTCGTAAGAAAACTCAACCCGTGTTAAGTGATCATTCCAATTTCTTTCAAGTCTATTGCACCGACTCTCATTATAGCTTTTAGCATTAGAGCTTTTGCTTCTCACTACCCATCCTTTTTCCCAGTTCGTAGTCGCTACTATCTTCCGTTCCTAATATTATACTGGTTATACTTTTGCTCGTTAGCGTTCTATAACCTTTTAATAACCACGTCAACCTTAGTATTACGAATGTGTTCCCATTCTGAATACCACCATAACTTTATTACTCCTTTTTCAGTTGTTTCCATTTCCCAAAATTTGATCAATCAAATAGAAGTAAAGGAATTTGTTGAGAGATCACTATGATCATGAACACTTGTTATATCGCATAGTTAGTACAGAAGGTGGCCAGCCTTTAGTACTTGACAAGCAATTAAATAATAGCTGGTATCCTACTCGGCTTCTATCACACAGATAGATAGTCATTCGGCAATACCTCCCCTTCTTGAAGGGTTGTTCTTCTCAGCTTACATGAAATGAAAAGAAGAGAAAAGAACGAATTGAAGAGAATTGTATATTCATAAAAAAAAATTATTGCCATAAAATATCTGGCTTGGAATCTACCTCTGAACTATAGAGGTTTGTCATAGAAGAACAAAACATATATGTATTTATATCAACATCAAGTATTATAGCATCGCATTTCACGTGCCTAAATATTTTCGTTATCCCGTCCATCATTCTATAGACCCATGCTCTTCCTCGAGCTTATACACAATTACCTTTGAAACTCCCTCGACATCGAAAATCGAATCTGGGATCTCATTCTAGACATCATCGTTACTTGAATTCTATGCTTGCACCGCAACCTTCCTCGTATAATAATACGACTCTCTATTGATAAGAAAGAATAATAATTCACTAGGTAGATACTCTACTTAATTAGTCTATCAATGATAACTTATACACTACCACTACCCGATTAGTGGTACTCAATCTCAACACCCATTCCAATACAACTCTCACGGTTGTAATCAGCTCATTACTCGCAGAATCATTGCTGCCTTACTATGGTCCACCACTGACCTACTGTAGTCATTCATTTTCCATGAAGTCTTAATAACTAACCATACGGAGTCTATACATCTCGTATCTAATTCTCCTAAGGAGTTAACATAACCAACAATCACAATTCATGAAGAACACTCCAAACTCTGACGTACTTTCATGACATGAAGCAGATAAAAGTGCAGAAGAGTTTCAATCAAAGCAACGATAGCAGGTTAATACCATTCTTAATCATACGCCCTAAATAGAAGAATTAACTCAAGGGTTCATCTAGTCCTTTTTGAAACATGGTCCTGGATTATTCTCAAGATAGGACCTTCTAAGATAGATAGCCCGTTCATGGCGATTACACGAATTAAACCTTTACCAACTACTATTACGGTTGGGTATTGCACAGTCATCAGAAGGAATGTCAATCTTCCAAACCATAATACAACCTTCACAGTTTTAACCATCATCACTGTATTCTTTTGGCACACGCGCCTATAATTATCCACTTACCTTTAAAGTGTCGGCCACCTCTTTGGGCTTTCCTGATAGTAAAATTTCCTTACAGTCAATGTCATTTTAACCACCTTTAAATAAATTTTCTACCTTATTTCCGATCACTGCTTGAGTGAATATGTTTTCCTTAAAATCAGATGGGAAAAAATATCACCATTTTTCCATAAGTTATTGCCTCATTCTTTAGAGGCTAATCACTGTCAAGACTGACTCTCAATCATACTTAGAACATTTTGTTTTCTTAAGTCCTAATTGCCCTGAACAATTTCGACCATTACTGGTTCGATCCATACTTTCTCGTGGTTTACACGTGCCCCACTTGGCATCATTATAATTACGTCATATTTCCTTTATCCACATTTCTATTCTTGAGAATTTTGAATATTACCTTTTTCCTTATAAAACCTCTAAGGTTATCCTTCAATCGTTCCTCCTGTATTCCCTATATACAGGGCATATCAAAATACCATTTACTAATACTAGAACCATTGTCTATTTACTTCTGAAAAATTTCTCCACTGATCCTTAAAGGTTATTATTACCTTAATCCTTTCCAATTCATACTGTCAAAACTCATACTATCCCTATTAAGGGTGAAATGCCAACCTTTATGCATTCCCCTAGGATTCGTTTTAAGTTACCGCTGTTCTATCCTTAATTCCACCTTTAAAAAGGTACAAGCATCCTTCCATGGATAAATAAAGTCATATATCCCTGATAAGGGTATCTTATTCAATCAGTTCCACCTCGATAGTCTATACCGAATTTCACAATAGCATCCTTATTCAAGTTAAGGTCAATCCACATGGCCTCCAAAAGATAAAAATGGTTATCCGCTTTTCTTTCCTGATTTGGTAATGATCACATGGATGATCTGGAAGATATTGGTCGTGTTCAACGTGAACTTCTTCTTAATAAATCCTTATTTACTTTTGTTGTTTATCTCAACAGTCATCTCAATGTTGGGATATCTTTCATACCTGGCGTCTCCCTTCCTGGGTATCAAGCCACCGCTCTTACACTTCACATTCTTGAAGGTCACTTCCTTCATCCAATTTTCTTAATTTCTTACTTTCTTGTCTCCTCAGTCTATCCGCGTCTCATTGTTTATCCTTCGAACTATCTCAATGTTTCCTCGAATCCTCCCAACTTAAAGGGGATAAAATATATGCACCTCTTATGCCTTCAACCGTCAACTTTAACTCATGGTGAATCACCCTCATCCTGACGATCATATACTTTTCTATTTCTATTAATATGAGTCTTTAGGGTTTCCTCATACCCAACTCCCTTATCATTCCTCAAACTCTATTGCCTTTATATTCCTTTCCACCTCAATTCCTTTTTATTTTCCTTTCTCTTATCATTATTTCATGAACCAACACAACATAAGCATTGATTTCAAATATCCCGTCATTCTGGATTCGCGTCTTCAGAACGAATCTTAACAACTTTTACAGCTTAGACTCATAATTCATCATACTCGTCTGTCTTTGTTCTGGCTCTAAAGCTTTTACACTATCTCCCTATCTTTGGGAATTACTTTCCCGAAAACAATTGACTGAACTTAAATCAGTTTATTCTAACCTCTGGCTCCGTGCCTTTCTTGGTCTTTCACCAATGGGTGGTCTCTCTCTTAGGAGGGTAAGTGACAAAAACGGTCTTTTGTGGTTCATCAATCATTTTGAATCTCAAATGATTCCTATATTTCCTTTAGCCAGGTTCTTGCCTCGGCTGGGTCAGCCTGTTCCTTGGAACTCTGAGAGCTTAGCGATTTAAAGGTCATGAAAGAATTTCACACCACATTATTTCCTCAAGGTGGTGGTTGGGAATAAAATATAAGTTCTGTTTAGACAGGTTCATGAATTTCCGTATAAGAGTACCGTCTCGGGTCTCCTTATCTCGCTCGACTTTTGCTTTCTTAGTCTAAATATTTCTTCCTACTCCCCATAATTGGAGTCATCTTTTAATTTAAAATCTTCATTTTCCACTTTATTATATTCCGGGTTCTTTATATCTTAATTGCAACCTCCCTGATTATCACGTTCAGGGTTTGCTCTAAATCTTATTCCTCAAACTATGGCTCTCATCTAAGTTCTCATCCTTACGCTCTTGAACTTTCGGAACCCAAATTCTATAAGAATACCTCATTATTCCCTTATCATCTTTCTCGATATTAATCTTTTATCTAATTGTTGGCTCTCTGCCTTCATTCATAACTTTTTCTGGCACAATATGATCTTTTCCAATAATTCGGGCTGTATTGCAATCTCAAACAGCTTTTCGGTACCGGCTCCGGTTACCTTCACTTCTATTTTCATTTTCTCAAAATCTCTTATAAACTCTCCAAAAGACATTATCATCTTGAGTCTCTCCTTTTTACTAAGGGCATCAGCCACCATATTGGCTTTCCCCGAATGATAAAGAATCTCCCAATCATTATTCTTGATTAGCTCTAACTGCCTCCTCTGGCATACGTTGAGCTCTTTCTACGTGAAAATGTACTAGAGCACTTATGGCTTAGGTAATTCTCTCACTTCTCTCCATACAAGTAGTGCCTCCAATCCTTAGGGTAAAACTATTGCCACGAGCCTAAGCTCATGAGCGGGGATATCGAATTTCATATTACCTTAATTATCTTGACATGTACGCGATTACCTTACCGTGCTGCATAAGCACGCACCCTAAGCCCTTGTGCGAAGCGTCACTATACTTCACAAAATCTTTTTTTTTTCCATCCGGCAACGTCAGCATAAGGGCCATCACCAACCTCTGCTTCAGTTCTTGAAAATTGTTCTCGCATTTCTCTGTCCATTCGAACTTCTCAGTCTTACGAGTAAGCCGCGTTAAAGGGGCTACTATCTTTACAACTTGAACGAACCTCCGGTAGTGACCGGCCAATCCTACCTCTGGTAGTCGACCAAACCATGGTCATCAATTCATCAGTGGTCCTTTATCCAATCCTGTCAGGATCCTCCATGGGATCCTCCTCAACAACTATCCCTTCTAGGACAACATCCTCAACCGCTAAATCCTCAATATCAACATCATCCGGTCCTGCATTAGGATACTCTATCGGATCCACAATCCGATCTCCAATTAGTAATAAAATATTATCGCGATGTTGCTCCTCAACCTCAGGGTTCGGAGTCCCGCTACCATATACGATAACGAACTACGCTCCTATCACGATATTTATAAGGGTTCCCATAAGGGTTTTAACTGTCAGTACTACGTTAGGTAGCCCGACTATGAACTTGGCAAGAGTTCTTATTATCTTAGTGAACTTATTATCTTAACGTCCCATCATCTCTGAGGTTTATAACGCTTAGCTCTGATACCACTTCTGTAACACCCCCAGATCCGGGGTCGGGGATCCGGGTCGTCACGGTCTTTCTTTCCACAATATCACTTTACTTAATTAATAATAATAACCTTATGCTGTGACCCCACACTAACACACACCACAACCCGTTATAGTCTCAGAGATGAAATTTAAATAAGTACAAGTCTTTGAATCCACAATTTAAAAGTTATTACAACCCAAAATGATTACTTGATAAATTTACAGTTAATTGCCATTATCTGCCACAAGTTATAATTATACATAATTTGATTCTCAAAAATAGAATGCCTGATCTACCAATAGATCTACCTCTGCAGCTATAGCAGCCACAACATCATCGGGAAGACGCGGGATGCTTCCCACGCGCTTGCGCTGGGTCTGCTGGAGTCTGGCCATCTTTCCTAACTGTTGTTGTGTGATGAAGAAATAAAGCAAGAGTGAGCCTTACAGCTCGCAAGATAATGTGTAGTGATAACAATAATATAAGTATCTAAATGGATACTTACTAGAATCTTTTATCATGAGTAAGATAATTACTTACTAGATATAAGTAAAAACAAGGGATGAAGTTACCAAATACTTCACTATACTTATATCATTTATAAAGCTACTTGAACTACCACTGTTCAAAGTATAATGAGCTTTCAACAGTTCATCACATAGATGAGACTACAAGACAAGATTTGAATAGATTAAATCTTTAAAATATCATCAAAATAAAATGAAGTTACGAGATACTTTATTTGATGCAAACATCATTTTGAAAACTTGACCCTGCCAACACTCAACAATCGCCCAACCGTAGCCTTTCTATCGAAATGCTCTGGGTAGTGTTGCAGAAATATCCAATTGGATGATGAACTCATTACGGGAGTTTTCCGCGCCAGGAAGACCACTTACGATGATCAGTCGTAGTAGTGCAACCCCACCATTTTCTACATGTAGAGAAGAACCTGTCGGATTTACTTGTCAACCGAACACTGAACTCCTAAGGAATGGACCGCCTTAGCGGAACTTCCAGGCCATTTGGGCCAATATAATAAGGCTGGGCCGGCGCTACTCGGCCACTTATGCCACTCCTAGTTCAGATGAAATCGATGACTCTGAAACGTAAAGCTCGTTCCCCCTTTCCCCAAGTAGAAACTTGTTGATACGGCTTCACCAAGAAGTCGTATCTAGTTGGAAAGGAAAACTCACCGATATTTCCCAGGCGATGCCTGTTAATGGATTAACTTGTTCCAAGAATTTTACTTCCCGAATATTGGGTAAGTAATCAATTCATTTATCAAAACAGCAACCTTGTTGCGAATATAAAATACACCACAGAGCCGGATTCCCCAGGTTTTGAGCGAGTATTTAAATCCCCTTAAAAAGGAAGATCTTAAATATAAAAATGAGTTTTGGGATCCGCTCTAACTTTTAAAAATCATTTTGAAGACTCGAAAACATTTTAAGAGTGTTTGGAGTAAAGCTGATTTAATGAAGTAAATCAGTCCCCAGTATATTTAGAAAAATGCCTGAATATTATTATTTAAATAATATTCTCATAAAGATAATCCTTATAAAAATAATCGAAGTAGAAGTATTAAAACTTATACTTGAAATGGATATTAAATAACCAAAGATATACTTATATAAAAGTACTATCTTTATTTGAATAATCGAAAATAAGTTTGATTATTTACACCTTATTCTTTAATAAAATAAAGAATATATCTCAGCAAATAATCGGAGTCATAGATCCTCAAATGAATATTCAAAAATATTCAATAAATAATATAAACTGAGTCATAAGCCCTCGAATGAATATTCAAATAATATTCAATAAATAATATAAAGAGTCATAAGCCCTCGAATGAATATTCAAATAATATTCAGATAAATAAATAAAAGGGTCATAAGCCCTCGAATGAATATTCAAATAATATTCAATAAATAAAATAAAGTTAAAGTTATCGAATAAACCTTATTCGATTAATAGTTTGGAAAACTATAACCATATATATATATAAATATATATATATATCCATATCCATATATACAAAATCTACTCGGGATCCTCGACTCCCGGTTTTAGAAAATATTTTCACCTTTGGGTCCCTATACTAAGGGTATATGCAAGTTACCGCTATCCTCTAGCATAGGTATTATCAACTGAACCAACAGATATATAACTCAAGAATATGAGACAGGCATGCATATATATATACCATATCAGCATGCTTCAATATATCGCAACATTTGCTAATTAACCAATATGCATTTATCGCAAGATCATGCATATACAAATGTATACATCACAACAACAGTATAACGGATAGAATACTTGCCTGAGCGACTTGGGGTGATAAAAGGCTCGGGACGAGTCTGGTAACCTATAAACAACAAGTAAGTTGGAATTAAACCAAAATCACTTGTAAATCTATACTTTAACTAACTTAGACTCTAACGCTTGTTTTGCGCTCACTGATTCGCTTAAGTCACTCGGGTACCCTCGGCTCCACCATTTTTAATAATTTAACCTTTATGAGTTTTAAAGCGATTCCTTCGCGAGTGTCTTACTAACTGCCTAAAACACTTACCATAAATGTTTCATACATTAATTAACCCTTTTTGGTCTTTAACCTATGTTTCAAAGTAAGGCGAGGGGAAAAGTTTCGTTCGCGAAACGCCGTTACTTGAAACGGTCGTTTCTCCTAAACCGTGCATCGGAATCGAACGAACTACATATCAAAACGAAGCTCGTAACATGAGACATCTAAACATGGCAGTGGTCATAATCTAGCAGGGGGTTCTCGGGTCCTAATGCTATGCACAAAAACAGTCCAAAGAAAATCGGACGTTACGACGGCTATGTTTACGCGATTTCCCAATTTTAAGCCATTCAAAACCAACCACAAACCAACCTCAAATCCAACATACAACCAACATCCATCCTTATCACATCATAACAACCCCAACCAATTCAATTTAATCATTCATGCTTATGCCTAAGCTTAACTTTAATCATACTTAAGTTCTTTTAATCAAAACCACAACATTTACCATTTTATTTCACTACCATTCCAAATCCCAAACTCTAAATCACAACAACAAGCTACAATATCATCCTACTAATTAAAATCATCTTATAATACATAGGGATCTAGGGTTTGGAGATGGTATACCTTCCTTGAAGTGGTGGGAGGAGCTAGGAAGCCTTAAGAAGCTTTGAGAAGTCTTAGGAAAGCTTGGATTTTCAAGAAAAACAAGAAAAACTTCAAGTTAAAAACTTGAAAACACTATTCATAGTCTTCTTCTTTGATTAAATGAAGAAGATTGAGAAGGAATTAATGGCTTAAACTCATGATATAGCCCTAACTAAGCATGAAGATGATTAGGGAATTTACTCACCAATTTAGGAAGCTTGGATCTTGAATTTTTGAAATTTTTGCCCATTTGCAATAGTAAAAGCCGAGAGCATGATGAACCATGCCTTGGTTTCTTTTTGATTTTGATGAAAATGATTTTTCTTGGCTTGGTTGGCTTGGTTTTTGTGTTTGATTTAGTAAATTACCTAGTTGCCCTTGATTTTGTGTGGTTAAAAAGTCACCACATCTCCTTCCTTTCTTGTCATGCCTATGTCACCTTGCACATGTCATAATGCTCCCACTTGTCCACACCTTGTGGTTTGATGATGTCACAATCCCTGGCTTCTTGTACAAGCTTGTCTCTTGGTCACTTATTTGTTTTACGGTTCGCTTATCTTTCATTCTCATTTATCGTTTGAGGGATCATACCCGGGATCTTATTACTTAGGTTCCCTTAACCTTTCTCAATATATTGTATTCCTTTTATGATCCTCTCTTATAATCCTTTAATTTAAATCCTTTTTATCCTGTTACCTTATACTCAATTCTCTCTGTATCTAGTGGATTTCCGGGAAAATCAAAGTGTTCAGAATTGGATTCTGACGATCTTTACATACACTTATATACCACATAGAGTACTAATAATATCCCATAAGATCAATAACAGAACCCCTACATAGCGTGGCATGAACAGTTTTCTCATTCAGCAAAAACACTATTCATAAGGGTTTCAAAAATTTCCAAAAATTGGGGTTATTACATTTTAGGTCTCACTATTATGATCTCATCATAATCCATAAAAAGCTTTACTCTAAACTATGGTATATCTTATTTAAACACTTAAATAGATAAAGTCCGTAATAAAAACAAAACAAGTCTTTATTAATATCAATCAAATCAAAACAGATTACGTAAAAGTTATTCCTAAATCCTAATACATGATTGGACTTAGGACATATTCCTTTCAAATAATTCGTGTATATCTTTTATAAAATGCATAACTTGTTATTTCAAAAACTTGATGATTTGTGAGTTGTGAAATGTGATTTCTTTTGTTTTGCCATGATTGCACCTTAGGTAAGGATGATCTCCACCAAGATTATTATGAGTATAAGGGAGTTAGTTTATTAGATCACCATGTTTAAGTCTTGGTTTGGGTATTGGGTTATTGGTGGTTGAGTTTGTCAAGTCAAAACCTTGGAGAAAGGAGAGTTATAATTTCTGCAGAAAATCAGTTTAGTACCCTGAGGTTTAGAGTGAGTTTTGAACATGTCATTGATGTGCACTTTGAGGACCAAGCCACCAGAAGTTAGTATTGGGAGTATATAAAAGGTTTTAGGTGTTGGTTGGAGGTTTGCATGTCATTTGGTTGGGTGCACAAGTAGAATAACAAAATCTGTCCAGCAGGGGACAGTTTTGTTGCAACTTAGAAATAGAGAGATTTGACCATGTCATGGGTAGGCCCTCATTAGGCCCTATTGGGCCTTAGTTAGAGTGAGTGTCAGAGAAGATTTTCCAACCATAGTTCATAGGATATTAGTTAGAACCATGTGTCACAAGTTAATTCAAGTTAGGGTGTTTTCTGCCCAGGAAAACAGGGGAACCATGGACTTTGAGCTTAGGCCCAAGAAGGCCCAAGTCAGGCCCTTGAGCCACATCAAGTTCGGGAGATGCCCGTAGGTCAGGAGAGTCTTGTGTAAGATTTTTGAAGGAAAACCTATAGTTTAAGGGTGTCAAATGCACTCAAGAAACCATAGATGTCATTCTGAAATTTGCACCAGTGAACACTTTCACTCATCACATAGTTTTAGAACACTTAGGAGTGAGGTCTTGGTTAACCACCATAGTTGTAAGATAGTATAAGGTCAGTAGAATAAAAGGCACAAGTGAGGGTCAATAGGTCTTGGATAGTTTAGTAAAGGCACATCGAGTTAGGAGGCCAAAATTAGAAGACTTTATCTAGTTTAGCGACCAAGTGACTTAAGTTGGGGGATCGAGATCATCCAAGCATAGTGTTGCATTATGGTGTATATGGTGTTATTTGGTATTAATATATGATATGTGATTATGTGGCTATGTGTGTGCAATTATAAATTAAAGGTGAATATAAATTAAGTGCATATAGGTCTAAGTGCCATCCGTGTTTAAATTCCGGTTGTAAATAGGTTAAGTTGGTGAGAATATATTATAATGAGGATTATTATTATTTATGTAGGATCTCGAGACGAGGGAAAACTTGCCATAAAGGTCGAGTGAAGCTCCAGTTACTCCTACCAGTCAGACCAGACCAGCCTTTCTCAAGGCAAGTGATTCAACTTGTCATTCATATTTACTGCTAATAGTTCATACATTGCTGCAACTATCCTGTGTCATTTGATATATCGAGTACGTATTGCAAAGTGGTCTTATCATGATAGTATATTCAAGTAATTCGAATGCCATGATAAAAGAAAGGGTAGTTATAACTCTTGGTTGATTCTCTTGATTAACATGCTGATGATTCCTAAGTATTGATATCTCATCCTGATACTTGAACCCCTATAGAACATTACGTTGAACCCTAAAAGCCAGATACTTATCAAAGTGATTCCTCATTGATTGATACCCCTCTTTCTTATCTTAAAGCTTGACAATTCTGATATATCCTGAGTTAAAGATCATTTCTGCATACCTTAACACCCTTAGTATTGATGAAGCTTATCTTCTTGATGTTCCAGCACTTGAACCTTGATGAGAAACCATTGCTTAAAGCCCAATTTGGCATTACCCTTTATAATATCCAATAGCCTCACTAAATCCCCTTGTCCAATCTTTGATATATGAAAACCATTCCGTTACTTTAATAGAGTATAGTTTTGTGAATCATGGCCCTGAGATTTAGTACCATATTTCCCGTGTTTCGAGTTGATCTATAATCCCTTGATAAAAAAAATGTTTACTGTAAAAGAGATTTTGTTATAAATCGGCATCAGTTTTTGAAATAAATAAAATGTGGGTTTTCAGTCCCAAAGGGGGATAAATGTTTTCTTTGAATAGTGGATCTGGACTGAGACGCAAGTCCTTTCCACACTTATATTAGGCTTAAAAGTTGCCTAGGGATTCCCATTAATGTTTTAGAACCCAGCGAGGTTCGGGATTACTTCGCGGCTGATCACCGGCTGTAATCCGTAGCATCATAAAATAATTTTGATTAAGATATGTTTTTTTTGATACCAACAAAATGATGCCATCACCCAAAGTTTTATCTCTCATTATCATTGGTCATGTCCTCCCATTGACATTCTTTAATATATATCTCGATTTATGTTTTGTATCGTATTGTTTAGCACTTATTGAGCATTTGACTCACTCCTTGCTTTACCCTGATATTACAGCTAGCAGCTATGGTTAGATTTAAGCAGACTGCCCGTAAGACCTGTGATGGTGATGCCTATGTTCGAGCTCAGGTAGAATAAGTGATAGTAGTTTGTGTGAGGACTCGGTATTTAAAATCAGTTGTAATAGATGGTAGTGTTGGGCTGTTCCAAACACTAAATTGTAAGATCTTGGAATTGGGTATGTTTATTTATTATTAAATGTTGTAATAGTTATATTTAATTTGCTGTTTAAGTTGGGGTTTGATAGGTTTTGGTATCAGAGCTACGGTTTAGAGTCCCTGGACAACCCAAATAGGTTAAAGGGTATATGTGTAGGTTATAGATAATATGCGAGAGAGTAGGTTAAGTAAGTTTATTATTAATACTCCTCTTATTGGTTTGTCAGCAAAGGGCGCATTCCTCGTCATCCTCTGGTTCGGACGACACTATTGCTTTCACCGTGTATGCTGAGTTGAGGCGCGAGTTTGATATGCTTCAGGGAAAGTACGACCGACTGAAGAATGTGTACCCGGACAGCTGAAACTACGAAGGGAAGCCCAAGGAGCAGATGACTGCGAGACTTGAGACCTTGGTTCAGTACGTCAACACTAAGCTTGAGGAGATGCCAGTGCACCGGGACCGCACCAGCCAGTATGTCATTCAGATGGTGGCGGATGAGCTCCAAAGCATTGTGAAGACGCTTCGAGAGGAAAAGACTACCAAGCCCCGTTCAGATGGAGTGGAGCCTTAGTTCTTTCCATTAACCTTTCATGTTGTTGTACTATCAGACTCCGTAGAATTTCCCAGTTGTTTCCGTTATTCCCTTTAAATAAGCCTGTTGATCTTAGAATCAGACTTTGTTCTAATCCCATGTATTGTGACCTTTAAATTTCAATAATCATGCTCTATTGTTCCAATTGCTCTCAACTGTTATTATACGCTTTTATATGCATCATCATATCTGCTTAATTTGAAACCTGACCTCACATGTAAATAAGAATGCCATGCGATACTCTCGAATTGTTTTATTATTCATATCTGTTTTGACATAACTCTTATTTCAGGATCATGCCTCCCAAAAAGAAGAACCCAACAACTACATCCACCACAGACCCAAATATTCTTCGACTACTGGAAACTTTGCAACAACAAACCAATGTTATAGCCCAACAACAACTAACTCTTCAACAGCGAATTGAAAACCAAGATAACCGTGAACCACACCAACCACCTGAACCACCAGTACCACCTAGACAAATTGTCACTTTCAAGGCTTTTCAGAATGTGAATCCACCTGCATTTCATGATACCACTGATCCAGTAATAGCTAACACATGGATCAAGGATATGGAAAGGGCTTTTGAGTTGGTACAGTTAGGAGATGATCAGAAGACGCCGTATGCTACTTACTTCTTGAAGGGCGAAGTCATCTATTAGTGGGAATCAGTAAAAGCTATGGAAGCAACTCAACAGGTTTCTTGGGAGAGATTTAAGAAGTTATTTCTGGACAAGTATTACCCTAAGTACATGCAGAATCAGATGGAGCTTAAATTTTTGGAGCTGAAGCAAGGGAACATGACTGTACTGGAGTATGAGAAGAAGTTCACTGAGTTGTCAAGGTTTGTGACAAAGTATACCAGCACTGAGGAGGAAAAAGCGAAGAAATTTCAGCAAGGATTAGAGCCTTGGATCAGAGATAGAGTGGCTATGTTTGAGCTTGAAACTTATGCGGGAGTAGTTCAGAAAGCTGCTCTGATTGAGAATAATGGGATGCAGACAAGGAAGGAGAGGGATAACAAGAAGAGGAAGGTTCCATTTTATGGAGAAAAGTCTGAAGCGGGAAGTTCACAAGATCGGAATGTAAAGAGGATCGGAATCCCGAAGGGCGGAAATTTTCAAAAGAAGGGAAATTTGGGTAAAATGCAAGAATCAAAGGGGAACAACCAGGAAAACCAAGGACAAGTTGGAGAAAACAGATTCCAGAGACCCGAATGCAAGCACAGTGGAAGAAGGCACCCCGGAGTGTGTAATAAGTTGAGCATGACATGCTATAGGTACAATTAGAAGGGACATTTGGCGAATGAGTGCAAGATGCTGAAGCCAGGAGTTACGTGCTACAAGTGTGGGAAAACTGGACACATAGCTAGGGAGTGCAAGGCAACCGGACCAGTCAAAGCTCTGATGAATGTGGCAAACACCAGTGCGAGCGTGCCAGTTGAGGTATTGGCATTACCTCCACCACCTACACCAACCCTGCAAGCAACAACAAGGACATTTGATCTGAAGATGAAGGATGCTGTTCAGAATTCTGAGGTGATAGCAGGTACACTTTTACTCAATAATGTCAAATCTAAAGTATTGATTGATTCGGGAGCAACAAGATCTTTCATATCAGAAACTTTTGTTGATAAGCTTCAATGTGATAAAATGATTATGAGCGAGGTAGTAAATGTGGTAGTTGCGAACCAAGAGAAGATTCCTGTGAATCAATTCTGTCCGAAGTGTGAGATTGATATTTTGGGGTATAAGTTTTCAGCCGACTTGATACTCTTCAAGTTGGGAGAGTTTGATATAATTCTAGGTATGGATTGGTTAGGAGAAAATAACGCTCAGATTAATTGTAAGACCAAGAAAGTGTATTTAAAGGCGAAGAGTGGAGAGAAGGTAGTAATTAAGGGGCAGAGGCATGAACAACTATTTCTCACAATCGTTCAGGCTAAGAAGCTACTTAAAAAAGGTTGTGAGTCGTTCCTAGTGTATGTAGTGGACTCAGAAAAGGGCAACCCCAACATAGAAGATATCCCTGTAGTTAACGAGTTTCCCGATGTGTTTCCAGACGAACTACCAGGCTTACCACCAGATCGACAAATCGAGTTCAAGATCAACCTTGCTCCAGGCATGGAACCAGTTTCAAAGGCCCCATATAGGATGGCACCAGCAGAAATGAAAGAGTTGGCGAGCCAGCTACAAGAATTGTTAGATAAAGGAGTGATACGGCCAAGTACGTCGCCATGGGGAGCACCTGTTCTGTTTGTCAAGAAGAAAGATGGGAGTATACGACTATGCATAGATTATCGAGAGTTGAATAAGGTAATGATCAAGAACCGCTACCCGCTACCAAGAATAGATGACCTTTTTGATTAGCTGAAAGTGGAAAAGTGCTTTTCAAAGATTGACTTGAGATCAGGATACCATCAATTAAAGATCAAAGAAGAAGATATTCCCAAGACAGCATTTAGGACCAGATATGGGCATTAGGAATTCCTAGTAATGCCGTTTGGATTGACCAACGCCCCGGCCGCATTTATGGATCTGATGAATCGAGTATTTAAGAAGTATTTGGACAAGTTTGTCGTGGTATTCATTGATGACATCCTTATTTATTCTAAGTCGGAAGAAGAACATAAACAACACCTCTGGATAGCATTGGAAATACTTCGTCAAGAGAAGTTGTATGCCAAGTTTACCAAATGTGAGTTTTCGGTTAAAGAAAGTTCAATTCTTGGGGCATGTCATTGGAAATGAAGGAGTTAAAGTGGATCCGGCAAAGATTGAGGCAGTTATGAGTTGGGAGAGGCCAAAGACTCCTATGGAAGTGCGAAGTTTTCTAGGGTTGGCAAGATACTATAGAAGGTTCGTTAAGGATTTTTCGGAAGTCGCCACGCCATTGACCAAGTTAACCAGAAAGAATCAAAAGTTTGAATGGAGTGCAGAATGTGAGGATAGCTTTCAAGAGTTGAAGCAGAGATTGGTAACAGCTCCGGTGTTAGTACTTCCAGATGACCAAGGAAACTTTATGATATTCAGCGACGCTTCACATAAGGGATTGGGTTGTGTGTCAATGCAACACAGTAAGGTGATCGCGTATGCGTCAAGACAGTTGAAACCGCATGAGTTGAAGTACCCGACGCATGACTTGGAACTAGCCGCCATAGTGTTCGCACTTAAGATTTGGAGACATTAACTCTACGGAGAAAAGTGTGAAATCTACACGGATCACTAGAGTTTAAAGTACATTTTCACTCAGAAGGAGCTCAATATGAGGCAGAGGAGATCGCTGGAATTGATCAAGGACTATGACTGTTCGATAAATTACCATCCTGGAAAGGGCGAATGTTGTGGTCGATGCTCTAAGTAGGAAAAAGAGACTGAATATGATGACAATATCAAAGGAATTATCTGAAGAAATCAAGAGATTTGAACTGGAACTTTGTGATTGTGGAAAAGTTGAAGAAGATTGTCATGTAATGACTTTTCAGCCAACACTAGTGGAAAAGATAAAGAAATGTCAAGAAGAAGTAATGGAGAAAGAGAAGAATCAGTTATCTGGAGAGGAGATTAATACTCAAAGGGATGAGCAAGGGATACTAAGGTTTTCTTCCAGAATATGGATTCCTCATGTACCTGAAATAAAGAATGAGATCCTACACGAAGCCCACAATTCGAAATTTTCAATCCACCCGGGAAGTACCAAGATGTATCGGGACTTAAAGAAAAACTTTTGGTGGCCAAATATGAAGCGAGACGTAGCGGAATGGGTTGCGAAGTGTTATACTTATCAGAAAGTGAAGGCAGAACATCAACGACCAAGCGGATTAATTCAGCCCCTAAAGATTCCAGAATGGAAATGGGAAAATATCGCTATGGACTTTATAGTAGGACTACCGTGAACGAAATCCGGGCAGGACGCTATATGGGTTATAGTTGACCGTCTTACAAAGTCAGCGCATTTCCTTCCAATTAACGAGAAGTCATCATTAGACAATTTGGTTCGTCTGTATGTGCGCGAAATCGTACTAAGGCATGGAGTACATGTATCGATAGTTTCAGCACAGATCCCCGATTTAACTCGAGATTTTGGAAGCAATTTCAAGAATGTCTTGGCACGAAATTGAATATGAGCACGACGTACCACTCGCAGACTGATGGACAAAGCGAAAGGACAATTCAAATAATCGAAGACATGTTGCGCAGTTGTGCAATTGATTTTGCAGGAAGTTGGGACGACCACTTGCCGTTGATTGAATTCTCTTACAACAATAGCTATCATTCCAATATCGGCATGCCACCATATGAAGCTTTGTACGGGTGAAAATGTAGATCACCAACAAGTTGGGATGAAGTAGGAGAAGGAAGGATTCTCGGCTCGGAATTGGTACAACAATTGCATGACTCAGTCAAGTTAATTCAGAAAAGGCTACTTGCTGCTCAAGATAGACAGAGGAAGTTTGCGGATCCGGCACGTAAGGATGTTCAATTCCAAACTGGGGAAGCTGTTTTGTTGAAGGTGTCACCTAGTAAAGGGTTGTCTAGATTTGGCAAGAAAGGGAATGTAGCACCTAGATACATAGGTCCTTTTAAAATTTTGAGTCAAGTAGGGAAGGTGGCCTATGAGTTGGCCTTACCACCTCAGTATCAGCACGTGCATAATGTGTTCCATGTGTCATTACTTAAGAAGTACAATCCTGACGCTAGCAATGTAATAGAATATGAACCAGTAGAAATTCAGGCAGACCTGTCATTTGTGGAGCAACCAGTCAAAATACTCGACTGACAAGAAAGAGTCTTAGAAATAAGTCAGTAAAGTTTGTAAAAGTACTTTGGAGGAACCCTAAGGTCGAAGAATCGACTTTGGAGTTAAAGTCTGATATGCGTTCCCGGTATCCTCATCTGTTCTCTTAGATTCTGGGGACAGAATCCCTTAAAGGGGAGAGGATGTTACACCCGGCATTTCTGTGTAATATTAACTGTAAATTTAGTACAACTTTAAAAGCCGAATGCCAATATATGCTACTATTGTATGCTTGTGTGAATGAGAACTCTGCGTCTTAAATTTTCGTTATGTGGTACATGAATTTTCAAAGCAAAAGTTTATTTATTTCTTTCATTTTTGATTTATAAGGAATATTTTAAACCTTGAATAAATTTCTCTTTAAAAGTTATTTTGTTCACAAATTTCAAAAGTAGTTTTATAAAATTTCTAAAAATCCAAATTATTTTATGGTATAAATTTTATAATTTTTGAACTTGTGTTTTATTTTACAAAAATAAATCTTTATAAATGTTAATTGTTATAATTAGAAAATTACATAGTTGTCCTTGCATGCAAATCCTTTCTATTCAATCAAAAAGGGCTAAAGAGACAATTACCACCCCACTAACTCTTATTTTTCTAGCCAAATTCCTCCTTTACCCTTGCATGCAAAATGATCCAAGTATAAGTGGAAGGGTAGTCATGTCAATTCCTATTCCCACTCACATTTGTCAAAACAAAAACCATAAAACAAGTAAAAGACATGATCATTTCACACATCACCCACACCACACTCATTCTTCTCTCCCTCCTCTCTCTCACTCTCGGCTCCTACCCCCTCACTCTCGGCTTTTCAGCCGAAACCACCCCCTCCCCATTTTCTTTCTTTCTCAATCAAGTTTCCACCTCCTACACAAGTAAATGTTACTTCCCATACCATGATCACATATATTTCAAAGAGTTTTGAGTAGAAAGTTTAAGTTTTAATGTTGCATGTTAAGGTTTTAGTTGAAACTCAAAGTACAACCTTGATTCTTGTGAGTTTAAGGTTGTTTTTGAGAGGACTACAAGGAATGGTGAAGTGCCAAGTCTTGAGAAGGAAACTCTTGATATTAAATGGCCATTCCCTTTCCATTTCATTCGACCATGACCATAGGGGAGCCGAATGAATGGTTTCTGAGACCATTCTTGTTGCTTTGTTCAATTTTTGCATGTTTATGTGATAATGGCTTGAATTTTGTAGTAAAAATTTGATGAAACTCCTTACATGCTAAGTGATCATCTAGATATAGCTCATGCTAGGCTTGCATGTAAATTTCTTGTAAAACATATTTAGAAAACATGTTGTTTGGCTTGCAAAACTCGAAGACATGCATGCATGTGGATTTCACTTAGAATGTTATAAGATTTTGATCATTTGGAAAGATTTTATTAGTAAGCTTTAATTTCAGTAGGAATAATGTGTTAGTATTGATTAATGCTTCTTGATGCATGGTAATAAGTCGTGTATATCTTTTATAAAATGCATAACTTAACCCAAAGCGGCAAAAAACAAATAGAATTTGTTGTTTCAAAAACTTGATGATTTGTGAGTTGTGAAATGTGGTTTCTTTTGTTTTGCCATGATTGCACCTTAGGTAAGGATTATCTCCACCAAGATTATTTTGAGTATAAGGGATTTAATTTAGTAGATCACCATGTTTAAGTCTTGGTTTGGGTATTGGGTTATTGGTGGTTGAGTTTGTCAAGTCAAAACCTTGGAGAAAGGAGAGTTATAATTTCTGCAGAAAATCAGTTTAGTACCCTGAGGTTTATAGTGAGTTTTGACCATGTCATTGATGTGTACTTTTGAGGCCCAAGCCACCAGAAGTTAGTATTGGGAGTATATAAAAGGTTTTAGGTGTTGGTTGGAGGTTTGCATGTCATTTGGTTGGGTGCACAAGTAGAATAACAAAATCTGTCCAGCAGGGGACAGTTTTGTTGCAACTTAGAAATAGAGAGATTTGACCATGTCATGGGTAGGCCCTCATTAGGCCCTGTTGGGCCTTAGTTAGAGGGAGTGTCAGAGAAGTTTTTTCAATCATAGTTCATAGGATATGAGTTAGAACCATGTGTCACAAGTTAATTCAAGTTAGGGTGTTTTCTGCCCAGGAAAACAGGGGAACCATGGACTTTGAGCTTAGGCCCAAGAAGGCCCAAGCCAGGCCCTTGAGCCACATCAAGTTTGGGAGATGCCCTTAGGTCAGGAGAGTCTTGTGTAAGAGTTTTGAAGGAAAACCTATAGTTTAAGGGTGTCAAATGCACTCAAGAAACCATAGATGTCATTCTGAAATTTGCACCAGTGAACACTTTCACTCATCACATAGTTTTAGAACACTTAGGAGTGAGGTCTTGGTTAACCACCATAGTTGTATGATAGTATAAGGTCAGTAGAATAAAAGGCACAAGTGAGGGTCAATAGGTCTTGGATAGTTTAGTAAAGGCACATCGAGTTAGGAGGCCAAAATTAGAAGACTTTGTCTAGTTTAGCGACCAAGTGACTTAAGTTGGGGGATCGAGATCATCCAAGCCTAGTGTTGCATTATGGTGTATATGGTGTTATTTTGTATTAATATATTATATGTGATTATGTGGCTATGTGTGTGCAATTATAAATTAAAGGTGAATATAAATTAAGTGCATATAGGCCTAAGTGCCATCCGTGTTTAAATTCGGGTTGTAAATAGGTTAAGTTGGTGAGAATATATTATAATGAGGATTATTATTATTTATGTAGGATCTCGAGACGACGGAAAACTTGTCATAAAGGTCGAGTGAAGCTCCAGTTGCTCCTACCAGTCAGACCAGACCAGCCTTTCTCAAGGTATGTGATTCAACTTGTCCTTCATATTTACTGCTAATAGTTCATACATTGCTGCAACTATCCTGTGTCATTTGATATATTAAATCAAGCATAACTTATGTTTATCTTTGAATTATATAAAAATGCCATGAACCCTCGAGCACGTATTGCAAAGTGGTCTTATCATGATAGTATATTAAAGTAATTCGAATGCTAGGATAAAAGAAAGGGTAGTTATAACTCTTGGTTGATTCTCTTGATTAACATGCTGATGATTCCTAAGTATTGATATCTCATCCTGATACTTGAACCCCTATAGAACATTACATTGAACCCTAAAATCCAGATACTTATCAAAGTGATTCCTCACTTGATTGATACCCCTCTTTCTTATCCTGAAGCTTGACAATTCTGATATATCTTGAGTTAAAGATCATTTATGCATACCTTAATACCCTTAGTATTCATGAAGCTTATCTTCTTGATGATCCAGCACTTGAACCTTGATGAGAAACCATTGCTTAAAGCCCAATTTGGCATTACCCTTTATAATATCCAATAGCCTCACTAAATCCCCTTATCCAATCTTTGATATATGAAAACCACTTAGTTACTTTAATAGAGTATAGTTTTGTGAATCATGGCCCTGAGATTTAGTACCATATTTCCCGTGTTTCGAGTTGATCTATAATCCCTTGATAAAAAAAATGTTTACTGTAAAAGAGATTTTGTTATAAATCGGCATCAGTTTTTGAAATAAATAAAATGTGGGTTTTCAGTCCCAAAGGGGGATAAATGTTTTCTTTGAATAGTGGATCTGGACTGAGACGCGAGTCCTTTCCACACTTATATTAGGCTTAAAAGTTGCCTAGGGATTCCCATTAATGTTTTAGAACCCGGCGAGGTTCGGGATTACTTCGCGGCTGATCACCGGCTGTAATCCGTAGCGTCATAAAATAATTTTGATTAAGATATGTTTTTTTTTATACCAACAAAATGATGCCATCACCCAAAGTTTTATCTCTCATTATCATTGGTCATGTACTCCCATTGACATTCTTTAATATATATCTCGATTTATGTTTTGTATCGTATTGTTTAGCACTTGTTGAGCATTTGGCTCACTCCTTGCTTTACCCTAATATTATAGCTAGCAGCTATGGTTAGATTCAAGCAGACTGTCCGTAAGACCTGTGATGCTAATGCCTATGTTCGAGCTCAGGTAGAATAAGTGATAGTAGTTTATGTGTGGACTCGGTATTTAAAATCAGTTGTAATAGATGGTAGTGTTAGGCTGTTCCAAACCCTAAACTGTAAGATCTTGGATTTAGGTATGTTTATTTATTATTAAATGTTGTAATAGTTTATTTAATTTGCTGTTTAAGTTGGGGTGTGACATGAGATATCCATGAGTTCCTTACGTTTTTATGCAAATGTTTAACCATCATTGATTATGATCTTGTTTTATTGAATCATATTGTTATCATGTTGAACTACTTTAGGATTGGATAGTTTTTATATATGTGGACCAGATTCGTGGTCAGACCATACCAATGGTCAAGTTAGGCCAATATGTACCTTGGATCCAGTGATTAGAGCAGTGCTGTGTGCTTGCTCGGGGTTAGTGCGTGACTGATCAGCAGCCTAACCTTGGTTTTTAAAACTTAAAATGAATATCCAATTCTAATGATTGGTTAAAAAGAAACTTGATTCCTTTGAATCATCTCATTTGATCATTGTTTGACCTCAGTTACCTCTGTTATGACTTGCTGAGCTAGTTAGCTCACCCTTGCGATTCTTTTATATATTTTACAGTTAAAAAGGGTATGGATGATAGAGATATGCCTCAGTCCAAAGTGCGGGCTAAGGTTCCAGTTTGAAGTGAATCGAGTTAGCAGGAGCTTCATGCAGTGGAAAGATAGTATGATTGTAACCAAAAACTTTAGTATCAATTATAAGTTAATTCAGTCGGGATTCAGTATGATGTAATAAATTAAGGTTGTGGCTTGTTTCCATACTTAAACCTGTTGCGATCCATGGTTACATAAAGCAGGGTCATTGCAATTAATATTTCATATACAGGTTGATATATTGTGTTTGTGTTGTGGACCCCAAGCTTCTGACCCGGGTTTGGAGGGCACCACAATGACTGTGGAATTAGCAAATCAAGAACGTGTATCTATTAATCAAGTATTTGTAAACTGTGAGATTGAGATTTTTGGTAATAAGTTTTGTGTGAATTTGATACCATTTGAGTTAGGAGAGTTTGACGTTATTTTAAAAATGGACTGGCTATCTAAGCACGATGCTCAGATAGACTGTCGTTATAAGACAGTAATTATGAAGATGCCAGACGAGAAAGTAGTGACGTTTAAAAGGTCAGAAGCAAGCAAAGAAGTTCTTAACAATGATTCAAGCTAAGAAGCTACTGCGACAGGGATGCGAGCATTTCATTGCTTATGTGATCGATAGAAATCAGGAGCCATCAAAACTTGAAGATATTCCAGTAGTCAATGAGTTTCCAGACGTATTCCCCGATGAGTTACCAGGATTTCCTCCAGATAGAGAAATTTAGTTTGCAATCGACTTAGCACCTGGAACGGAACCTGTATCCAAGGCCCCGTATAGAATGGCACCCGTAGAAATGAGGGAGTTAGCAAAGTAGTTGCAAGAGTGTTAGATAAAGGAGTAATTAGACCCAGTGTGTCCCAATGGGGTGCACCAGTATTATTTGTTAAGAAGAAGGATGAAAGCATGAGATTATGCATCGATTATTGAGATCTCAATAAGCTTACAATCAAGAATAAGTATCCATTACCTCGAATTGATGATTTGTTCGAACAGTTGAAGGGAGCCAAGTATTTTTCTAAGATTAATCTGAGATCTGGATATCACCAATTGAAGATTAAACTAGAAGATGTACCAAAGACAGTCTTCAGAACAAGGTATGGTCATTATGAATTCTTAGTAATGTGTTTTGGATTAACCAATGCCCCAACAACGTTTATGGACTTGATGAAAAGAATTTTCAAAGAATATTTGGACAAGTTTGTCATTGTGTTTATAGATGATATTTTGTTTTACTCGAAGTCAGCAGAAGACCATGCGGAGCATTTGAGGATATCTTTGGAAATTTTGAGGAAGGAAAAGTTGTATGCTAAATTCTCATAGTGTGAGTTTTGGTTACAGGAAGTTCAGTTCTTAGGACACATAATCAGTAATGAAGGGATCAAAGTAGACCCGGCAAAGATTGAAGCTATTATAAATTGAGAAAGGCCAAAAACACCAACAAAAGTAAGAAGTTTCTTGGGATTAGCGGGATATTATCGATGCTTTGTTCAAGATTTCTCGAAGATTGCGACGCCTTTGACGAAGCTTACCAGGAAAACTGAAAAGTTTAAATGGAACGATAAGTGTGAAGAAAGTTTTCAAGAATTGAAGAAGAGACTAATCACGGCACCTATTTTGTCACTTCCAGATGATCAAGGAAATTTTGTAATCTATAGTGATGCTTCTCATAAGGGATTAGGTTGTGTTCTGATGCAGCACAACAAGGTTATTGCATATGCATCGAGACAACTGAAACCTCATGAGCAGAAGTATCCTACTCATGACTTGGAGCTAGCGGCCATAGTATTTGCTTTGAAGATTTGGAGACATTATTTATATGGAGAAAGATGTGAGATTTATACGAATCATAAAAGTTTGAAATACATATTCACACAAAAAGAACTTAATATGAGACAGCAAAGATGGTTGGAGTTGATCAAGGATTATGACTGTACGATTACCTATCACCTCGGTAAAGCAAATGTTGTGGCAGACGCATTAAGTCGAAAAGAGAAGTTGAATGTGTTGACAATACCCGAGGAATTATGCAAGGAATTTCAGAAACTAGAATTGGAAATCAGAGTTTGCAAGCCTAATGAAGCAATGATGTATAGTATAACTTGTCAGCCAGAATTGTTAGAGAAGATAAAGAAGTGTCAAGAGGAAGTAATGGATCAGGACATCAATCGTTTGGTAGGTGAATAGTTGTGCACTCAAAAGGATGATCAAGGTATTCTCAGGTTTTCTTCCAGAATTTGAATTCCACCAGTGACAGAGTTGAAGAATGAAATTCTACAGGAAGCTCACAATTCAAGGTATTCAATCCATCCAGGGAGTATCAAGATGTACAGAGATTTAAAGGAAAATTATTGGTGGCCAAATATGAAGAGAGAAATTGCAGAATGGGTCAGCAAATGTTATACATGTCAGAAGGTCAAGGAGGAGCACCAAAGACCAAGTAGGACTATTGCAACCATTAGAGATTCCAAAATGGAAGTGAGAGCATATCGCCATGGATATATAGTTGGATTACCGAGGACAAAAGCAAACCATGATGCCATTTGGGTTATAGTGGATAGTTACTAAATCAGCTAATTTTCAGCCTATAAATGAAAGGTTTTCACTAGACAAGTTGGTTCACATGTATCTGAAAGAGATAGTAGTTCATCATGGAGTCCCTGTGTCTATCGTATCCGATCGAGATCCGAGATTTAATTCAAGATTTTGGAGAGAATTTTTCAAGAATGTTTGGGAACCAGATTGAATATGAGTATAGCTTACCATCCACAAACAGACGACCAAAGCGAAAGAACGATTCAGACAATCGAGGACATGTTACATGTTTGTGCTATTGATTTTAAAGGAAGTTGGGCCGAGCATTTACCCTTAGTAGAATTTGCTTACAACAACAGTTACCATGCCAGCATTGGGATGCCACCCTACGAAGCTCTTTATAGATGTAAATGTCAATCACCGGTATATTGGGACGAAGTAGGAGATCGCAAGATACTTGGACCCAAATTGGTGCAACAAACAAAAGAAGTTGTTGAAGTTATTCAGAAAAGGTTAATTGCAGCTTAAGACCATCAAAGGAAGTATGCAGATCAATCAAGGTAGGCTATGGAATTTGAAGATGGAAGTTTAGTATTGTTGAAGGTGTCACCGTGGAAAGGATTAACGAGATTTGGAAAGAAAGGAAAGCTGAGTCCTAGATACGTCGGACCTTTTGAGATTTTGAAGCTCGTCGGCAAGGTAGCCTACGAACTCGCATTACCCCCGCATATGGAGCACATTCATAATGTGTTTCACGTATTGATGCTTAAGAAGTATAATCAAGATTCCAGGCATGTAATTGAGTACGAGCCGATAGAACTTCAGGAGGATTTGTCTTATATAGAAAGTCCAATAGAGATTCTAGAGGAAAGAGAGAAAGTGCTGAGAAATAAAGTTGTAAAGTTTGTAAGAGTATTATGGAGAAACCCGAAGCTTGAAGAATCAACCTGGGAGCTAGAATGCGATATACGAGATAAGTACCCTCACTGGTTTTCTTAGGAGATACTAAGGATAGAATCCTTTTAAGGGGGGAGGATGTAATATCCGGGATATAGCCTGTAATTATTTTAATCAATAAATAAGTATTTTGTATTTATTCTGTGAATTTTGGTGAATTATCTGTTAAATGATATCTGTGTTTGGATATTTAAATATGATAAAATTTGAGTATTTTAATTTTTATATGTCCAAAATAAAGTGTAGATAATTGTGATAATTTTATATTAATTTTTATGTTGTTATATGATTATTTATAGATTTAATAGATTATTTTTCCGAATATTTATAAACTGTTTTGTATAATCGGTAACCAACCAACTTCAACCATTCTTACATTTTTACAACCCGGAAGTCTCGAGAAAACTCCTTTATAACATAATTGCAATATTTCGAGCATTTTCCATGTTTTGACTTTTTCGATCCGGAGTACGGTTTTCCCCGTGCGGGTCCCGGCATAAAATTTTCGATACAATATTCATTTCAGTAAATCGATAAAACCCGTAATTTTGAGAAACAGGATATTTTGAATAAACTATTATATTATCTTCTCGTAATTCGTGTAACCAAAGTACTGAGACCAAGTCTGTATGTACAAAATGTATAATTTTGGATAATTATCCTAAAACCGGTACTGATTTGGATCTATTTTATCAAATAAACGTAATATTTTATATCCGATATGATCCAACGGGGTACAAATATTCCGTAAATATAAATAGCCTTTACCGTAATTTATTTTGTACATAAAATCATTTACAGTCAGTAAATTATATAATTTTCAGAGAAAATCATAATATTCATAATAGTTTCTAAGAATCAAACACTAATTTCAAGGCGTTACCGATATCCAATTCTGAAGTTCAAGTAACCAAAATAGAGGTATTGAGGAGTACTATCAGATTCAAGAAATTGTTTTACTGTAGAATCAAAGGTTAATTTCTTATAATTTTATCTATTTTCGAATTATATTGGATTAAATTATGAATTTTTGATTTTGATGTTGTTTGTGTGATTTGATGCTTGCATGTTGTAGATAATTTCATCCTGGTCATTTTGATGTATCATATTCTTGATTTAGAGTTTAATAACATGTTCAAATCTGTGTTTTAATTTCGAATTATAAAATTAGGGTTTATAACCCGTATGAATGTTTTCAATTGAATTTGGGGGTTTCTGTTCTAGCGGTTATTAGATTGATTGGTTGGTATGGATGTCTAGAGCTTGGAAAGAGGAATCGAATGGTGGAGGTTCATGAACAAACGATCCCGGAATCGAGCTGGCCGGAGAAAAGAAGAACCCGCCATCCGACGAGTTTCTTCGGGATTTTGCGGCCAACTCAGGGGTATTTGTGTGATTTGATTGCATGGTTAGATTCCTTATAAATTATAGAGTAAATCTGGAGGAGATGATGGTGTGAGGATACCGGAATCGTGTTCTCCGGCTAAGCTCCGACAAATCGACGGCGGGGCTGTAATTTTTGTAGTTTAGTCCCTCAAGTTTTAGGGAAGAAACAGTTTGGTCTTTGTAGTTTCTGGAATTTACAAAAATAGGATTCCTGTTTTAAAAATTTATAAAAATCATATTTTCTATTTATTTTAATTTCAAAAATTCGTTTTTAATTATTAAAAATTCTAAAAATCATTATTTTAATTCCAAAAATTATTTTTAATTCAAAAATAAATCTGAATTAATTAATTAATTAATTTTAGTTGATAATTAATTATTTAATTGGTCAATTAATTCGAATATTAATTGAATAATTGATTTAATTAATTATTAATTAATTTTAATTGATTATTTAATTAGATTTAATTATTTATTTTAATTTAAAAATTTTGAAAAATAGTTTCGTGCTTTAAAATATTACTTTAAATTATTTTCGAGACTCGATAATTATTATAAAATGATTTTAAAGCATATTCGGGCAATCGAACCCTGTTAATTGTTTTTAAATGATTCAGCGACCCGTTTTAATTCCAAAAAATATTTAAAAATTTGTATTAAATATCTGAAAAATATTTTAACATCGAATCTTCTTTGAAAAGGTATTTTTATCGAATATCTTATGTGCTATGTGCTATATGTTATCTGATTGATGTACGATATGCTTATATGTATATTGTTTTACTGTTTTAATCATAATTTCAATCCGTAAGCCGGATTCGGGTGAAATGAAGTATAACGAATAGAATTAAGTAAGAATAAGTACTGATAGACACTTGTGATGTCTGAGCAGAAGAAGCGAGGTGTAGGAATGGAAAGCAGATAGTCGATGAATAAGAGATAGTGATCGAGAACAAGTGAAGTGTTAGCAAGTCAAGATAAGGCAAGTATTTCTGAACCTTTCTCGAGATATATGTTTGGAATAGTTCTATTTTATATTGCAAGTGCTTGAAGCACGTAACCTTAAATCTTGATTCCAGTTATTGATCTTTAAGCCAAAAGTCTTATTCTTTGTAAACCATTGATTATCGAATACCCATATACGAACCACAGATATACCATACTACTCCACAAATATATACAAACTAAATAACAATCACTGAACCGAACTTGTTTGACATACAAACCTTCATACCTTATATATCAGAAGACTAATTCTTATAACCATGATACCTTGATTCTTCCATTATCTGATTCTCTTATCGGATGATAGCCAATCTTTGTACTTACCCTGTTATATCATGTTGGTGATTGAAAATCACCTTATGCTTGGAACCCAATGTTTTTTATAATTTTGTTTATTGATTTACTTTGTTTATTCTGTTATTGTTACAGAATTGGATTGTTTTATAAAATGTGGACCAGATTCATGGTCAGACCAGATTGGTGGTCATGTTAGGCCAATGTATGCCTTAGATCCATTAATTAGAGCATAGTTGTGTGCCTTACTCAGGGTTAGTGTGTGACTGATCAACAGCCTAACCTTGGTTTTTAAAATAAAAATTAAATATCCAATTTTAATCATTGCTTATAAATAAACTTGATAAACTAAAGTTATTTCATTTGATCATTACTTATTCTCAGTATTGTCAATGTGACTTGCTGAGCTAGTTAGCTCATTTGTGCGATTCTGTTTATGTTCTTTTCCAGTTAAGGAACCCATTGGTAGCGAGGATCCCCAATTAAGTGTGCGAGCTAGGATTCCAAGTTGAGCAGAATAAGCTAGCTGAAGACTTTGTAATAGTTTAAGTTGGAAGTTTGTACGAATGTTTAACATTCAGATGTAAGATTAAATAGTTGGGATTTGGAACGTTTGTAATATAAGTAAGTTGTGGTTTGTGGGCATACTTTAACCTATTGCGATCCGTGGATGGAGGTAAGTAGGGTCACTGCATATGATTATTATCTATATTATTATCATAAACAGGTTTATATATGGTGTGTGTGTGTTGTGGACCCCAAACTTCTGACCCGGGTTTGGAGGGCGCCACAGTCTTTGGTCCAGTGAATGTTATGTCAATTGCCAAGAAGAGGTATGCACTCATAATTGTTGATAAATATACAAGATACACATGGGTGTATTTTCTACACACCAAGGATGAATCTCCACCCATTCTTTTTGATCATGTGAAGGAGCTGGAGAAAGGGTCATTATACACAGTGAAGATCATCAGAAGTGATAATGGAACTGAATTCAAGAATAGCTCTATGGAAGAGTTCTACAAACTCAAGGGGATAAAACAAGAGTTTTCTGCTCCTGAACTCCATAACAAAATGGGGTTGTTGAAAGAAAGAATAGAACTCTGATAGAAGCGGCAAGAACCATGCTAGAGGAAGCAAGATTGCCTACCTACTTTTGGGCTAAGGCTGTGCAAACTGCTTGCTTTACACAAAATGCAACATTGATCAACAAGCATGAAAAAATACCATTTGAGATGGTGAAGGGAAAGAATCCAAATTTGAAGTTCTATCATATTTTTGGTTGTAAGTGTTATGTTCTCAAAACTCATCCAGAGAAGCTGACCAAGTTCGATTTGAAAGCTGATGAAGGAATATTTGTGGGTTATCCGTTGACTACAAAAGCCTTCAGAGTTTACAATCTGAGAACAAGAACAGTCATGGAATCTATACATGTATCTTTCGATGACAAGAAGATAATTGGAGTAGAAGATACAGATGACCATGACAAATTGAGATTTGAAAATGAAGTACCTTATGCTGAACTTTTAAATCCTGACTCTGATATAATAAGTCCTGATATCACTCAAAGCTCTGAGATTCCACATGACAGTGGAAATTCTTCTAACACTGAAGCATATGTTGAGGGGGAGCAACATAATTCAAATAAAGAGACTTCAACAAGTGATTCATCTCAAGTGACATCAGTATAAAGGTCATAAGACTCAACTTCCTTAAATTCTGATGAGTCAAATACTGATAACAATGGGAACACTGATTCAGGGGGGGCATCAGGAAACAACAGTGGTACAAATCAAAGAAATGACAGAGAATTCATGGATCAAGGGGAGGTTCATCTTCAAGGAGTCAACTTCCATCTGTAAGAAAATGGTCTAAGTCACACACACCTGACTTAATCATTGGAAATCCTGACAGTGGTGTAAGAACAAGAAAAGCCACTCAGAATGAATGTCTCTACCATTCTTTTCTATCTCAAACTGAACCTAAAAAGTTTGAAGAAGCTCTGCAAGATGCTGACAAGGTCACAGAAATACAAGAAGAGCTCAATAAATTTGAAAGGAACAAAGTCTGGACTCTTGGCCAAGACCAAAGAACAGATCTGTAGTTGGCACGCAGTGGGTGTTCAGAAACAAAGATGACAGTAAGGGAATTATTACAAGGAACAAAGCAAGACTAGTTGCAAAGGGTTACTCACAACAAGAAGGCACTGATTATGATGAGACATTTGCTCCAGTTGCTAGTCTAGAGGCAATAAGAATCTTTCTTGCCTATGCTGCTCAAAAGAAGTTTAAAGTGTTCCAAATGGATGTGAAGAGTGCATTCTTAAATGAAGAACTCAAAGAGGAAGTTTATGTAGAACAACCTTCAGGGTTTATTGAACAAAGGTATCCATATCATGTCTACCTTCTAGATAAAGCACTCTATGGACTGATGCAAGCTCCAAGGGCCTGGTATGAAACACTTGCTCTATTTCTGCTAGAGAGTGGTTTCACAAGAGGTACAATTGATGAAACTCTCTTTTATAAATACCATGGTAAGGACTTGTTATTAGTATATATATATATATGTTGATGATATTATTTTTGGATCTACTAATGATAAACTTTGTGCGAGATTTGCAAAGCTAATGCAGTCCAGGTATCAAATGAGTATGATGGGAGAATTAAGTTATTTTCCGGGGTTACAAGTTAAACAGACTGATGAAGGAATCTTCATAAATCAATCCAAATACACCAGGAATCTACTCAAAAGATTTGGAATGCAAGATTGCTCAACTGCATTAACTCCTATGGCCACTGCAACCAAGTTAGATTTAACTACTGGTTCTTCAGTAGATATAACTAACTAAAGAGGTATGATTGGCTCACTCCTATATCTGACTGCTAGTAGACCTGATATCATGTATGCTACATATCTCTGTGCAAGGTTCCAAGTTGATCCTAGATAACCTCATCTGTTAGCTGTGAAAAGAATTTTTAAGTAACTCAAAGGCACCATAAATATGGGATTATGGTATCCTAGAGATTCAGATTTTAAGCTAATTGGATATTCAGATGCTGATTTTGCAGAATGCAAAATAGACAGGAAAAGCACTTCTGGAAGCTGCCAATTCTTTGGTGGCAGATTGGTTTCTTGGTACAGCAAGAAACAAAAGTCAATTTCCACATCAAGTGCAGAAGATGAATACATTGCTGCAGGAAGCTGTTATGCTCAGATTCTATGGATGAAGAATCAATTACTGGATTATGGTTTAAACTATTCTTCTATTCCTATATATTATGATAATTAAAGTGCTATTGCAATGACAGGAAATCCAGTGCAACATTCAATGACTAAGCACATCAGTATCAGATACCATTTCATAAGGGAACATGTGGAAGCTGGTACAGTTGAATTGGTCTTTGTTCTAACAGATCAGCAAGTAGCAGATATATTCACCAAGCCTCTCTGTGAAGCTACATTCACATGATCAGTGAATGAATTGGGAATGATTTCAGGACAGTTCTCAAACTCTGATAATTAAGTCTGCTGATATTATTGAAGCATGGTATCTTACTATTTGTCAGTACATGTTAGATACTGATTCTTATGCTAAATGTTGATGCCATGATAACATGCAAATTATGCTAAATGAGTTTATGTGAAAATGCATGTTGAACTACTGAGTTTGTTTACATATTCTGTTATTAGTTAAACTTGCTTTGACTAATAGTTTATGTCAGTAGTTGATAAGTCCTGATAATTATAATTAAAATGCTGATAATGATCAAGACTTGTTTGATTGCTATACTTTATTGATTATTTTGAACTTGTTCGAATTAAATTGTTAAGCAATATTTTTAATTATACAGTGAGATAGTGGGATATCTTTTAGTTGCTTAAATGGGTTAGTTCTGATGCAAGTATCTTGTAATACTTGAGTATTTACATTGGGAATAGGAATTTGAAGAGAGAGATTATTTTTTGCTTATCTAGATACGCGTAATCATGTATTTGCTTTATGGTTAATTATTACTTGGTTAATCAAAGAGTCTCTTCATTTTCTAAACCTTTCTGGTATAAATACAACCCTCCACTCTCAAAACTTCTCACTAACCTTTCACTTCAAACATTCATCTTTCAAGTCTTCTTGAAACACAACTTCTCAACCTTTCAAATTTTCGTGGCTCAACGTTTGTTTAGTACTCGCAACATTGCTGGAATTTATTATCCAGTTTTCAAGTTTGAAGAGGGTCGTGTCTATTATGACCCCTGGGGATGTAGAGTTAAGATTAACAATCAGATCTTTAGTTCTCATGATGTTCCAGCATCAGTCTACGAGGAGTTGTATTAGTGATCAAAAAGTGGATCTCCAATTATTTCAGTTGGAAATTACTCTTGAGGATGAGTACTTAGCCAAAGAGGCTGAGCAGCAGAGACTTGAAGCTCTTGAGTTGCAAGAAAATATTATTTCTCTTGCAAAGACTATCTTGGGGATTTATCACCGCCGAGCTCTCAAGAAGCAAGAAGAGACGAAGAAGAGAAAGTTATGATAGTTCCTAGGAATAGTCTAGCTCTTGTTAGGACTATTTTCTTATTTCTGCCTTGTACTTTTCTTTTTCATGAATGAATGAATTAATATATATTATCTTCTTTTGCTTATTAAATGACTTCTTGATTACTTTCTTATGTGTGCTTGAATGTTCTTAACTGACCATATTCAAATCAGTACTGCATGCTTAAATTTAAATATTCTCATAAGTGTATGTGATAAACTTGTTAGATATATTTGATAATGTCATGGCTAATATGATTTATGTTTAGTTTTCAGATCTTACTTAAACAGGATAAATCAGTACTTACTGGAAGTCAGGACTTAAGGATATCAGTACTTATATTATCAGGAGATAATCATCAGTAGATGGATATCAGAACTTAAGTGCTGAAGGACGTTCAGATAAGGACAATAGCTGATTAAAGGAAAGAAGATCGAGATAAACATAAGAAGAGATATGCATGAAGAAGGAGTTCCGTGAAGAATGGAATACTTGGAAGAAAAGATATCTGATTGATATATTTTAGGAAGCAGAATTATATTCCATATCAATTAGCGATTATCTTGTAACTGTGTAGTATATAAACATAGACATAGGGTTTACACTATAAGTGTTATCATATTCGAAGAGATTATTCTTAATAACCCTAACAGCTCTCGTGATATTTATTCATCACTGAGAGGTAACAGTTCCATACTGTAACAGAGTTTATTGTTTCAATAAAGTTTGTTTTCTGTTACTTGAAATATTAAAAGTTCGATTTGATTGTATTTTACACTGTATTCACCCCCTATACAGTGTGTGTGACCTAACAAGTGGTATCAGAGCCTATCTGTTAACACACATACAGATAAAGATCCAAACACAATCATGTATGACACAGAAACTCCAACTAAGCCTACCAAAACTGAAGAACCTCCAAAGACACAAATTCAAAGTCGGTATGAAACCATCAGAGTTCCTATACTGAGACAATCTGAATATGCCATATGGAAGGTGAGGATGACCATGTTTCTGGAAGCTACAGATCCAGAATATATTGATAGAATCAAGGAAGGGCCTCACAAACCAACCAAGCTCGCAGTTGCAGTTGCAAGTGAAGCAGCAAAGACCGTACCAAAGGAGAAGAGTGATTATACTGCTGAAGATATCGCATCAATTGCTAAGGATGCTAAGGTACGACACTTACTGCATAGTGTCATTGATAATGTAATGTCAAATAGGGTAATTAACTACAAGACTGCTAAGGAGATATGGGATGCTCTGGAAACAAGGTGTCAGGGAACTGATACAATTAAGAAGAACAGGAAGACAATACTCACTCAAGAGTATGAACACTTTGACTCAAAGGCTAATGAGTCATTGACTGATTTATATGATAGATTTGTCAAACTCTTGAATGATCTGTCACTGGTTAATAAGGAGTATGATCTTGAAGATTCAAACCTTAAATTCTTGTTAGCTCTTCCGGAATGTTGGGATTTGAAGGCAACAACAATAAGAGACAACTACAGTCTTGATGAAACAACTCTTGATGAAATTTATGGAATGCTCAAGACTCATGAACTTGAGATAGAACTAAAGAAGCAAGAGGAAAGGAGGAAGGTCAAGGACAGTTGCTCTTAAGGCTGAAGAAGAATCCCCCAAGGCAGCTACCTCAAGAAAAGACAAGGGTAAAGCTCTTTTCACAAAGTCTGATACTGAGTCATCAAGTTCTGAAAGTGATGATGACTCAGATTCTGAAAGCTTGCCTGAGACTGATGCTGATGAGGAGATGATGAAGCTGTGTGCTCTTATGGTGAAAGGGATCACAAAGATTGCATACAGGAAGTTCAGGAAGGGAAAGAAGTTTTCCAGGAAAGGCACAAGTTCTGATAAGAAGAATTTCAGAAGATCTGAAGGCAGAGGAGGAAAGTCTGAAAGAGGAGATTATACCAATGTCCAAATGCTATAACTGTGGTGAGAAAGGCCACATATCTCCTGACTGCAAGAAAGTAAAGGGTGACAAAGGCAAGGCTCTTGTCACAAAGCAGAAAAGCTGGACAGACACCTCAGACTCTGAAAGTGAGGAGAACTATGCGTTGATGGCAAATGCTGATAAAGAAAGTGCTGAGAGCGGTTCTGAAGCTGCTTAAACAAAGGTACCTCAGACTACTTATGCTTTTCATACTGATGATATTAATGAGTTGAGAAGATATCTTAAAACCATGTTTGTTAGTTATAGAGATCAAACTTTAACATGTGAAAGATTAACTTCTGAAAATCTTGCTTTTAAGAAAAGAAATGATTTCTTAGAAAAAGAGTTAGTTATGTTCCATCAAACTCAGAAGGATAGAGATGATGCTTTTTATGTTAGGGATGAAGTGCTAAAAATGAATGAATCTCTAAAAACTGAGTTAGAAAAGGAAAGAGAGATAATCAGGACTTGGACTAACTCTGACAGAACAGCTCAAAATTTGCTAAGTAGTGAAAATTGGAAAGAGGGCTTAGGTTATGGAGAGGATAAGAATGATAAAGGAACTGTAGAAATTAAGCCTGTTATTAAGCAAAAGCCAAAGTTAAAGCCTGTTAAGTTTGTAACTGTAAAGTCTGATAATGATAAATCAGAAGTTAGAGAGGGATTAACTTCTGACAAACTAAAACAGGAGAAGACAGCTGAAGTAAACATAGGCTTAATGACTAAGAAACAGCTTAAGCATAAGCTGTAAGATGTTAAGAATGCAAACAAGGTAAAATCACCTAGGAAAAATAGGAATGGAAAGGAAGGTGTAAATAAAAGCAATGATTATAAACCTATTCCTGATGCTCCTAGGAAAACATGTCATAACTGTGGAAGTTCTAACCATCTGGCCTCTTTTTGCAGGAAGAATAAGAACATAAACTCCTTACCTTCAAAATCAAGAGTTAAGAGTCAGTCTGTTAGATATAAACCACAAAATCCTTATTTTCATTGTGGTAGTTTATGGCATTCCATTTATACTTGTAAGGAATATCATAGTTTGTACTATGATTATTATCAATTAAAACCTTCTTTGAAGAAAGTTTCCATTGTTCCTTCTAGTGTAAATTCTGATTCAAAGTCTGATAGTGTAAGTTCTGATAAGAAAAATGTTAACATAAACTCTGATACTAAATCCGCTGCAAATGTTAACAAACTTGATACGGCCAAAGGATCCAAGCAAGTCTGGATCCTTAAAACTAATAATTAGTGGTCTTTGTGATTGCAAGGCAACAAAAAAAATATTCTAGTTCTGGACAGTGGATGTTCAGGACATATGACTGGAAATAAAGCCCTGCTATCAGACTTTGTGGAGAAAGCTGGCCCAAGTGTTTCTTATGGAGATGGCAACATTGGAAAAACATTGGGATATGGCAATATCAATCTTGGGAATGTCATCATTAAAGAAGTAGCTCTGGTCTCAGGACTTAAACATAATCTGCTGAGTATAAGTCAATTCTGTGACAGAGGTTATCATGTTGATTTCTTTGAAGAACACTGTGAAGTTGTGAGTAAATCCAAAGGCAAAGTTGTTCTAAAAGGATACAGGCGTGGTAACATTTATGAAGCTAAGCTTTCAATAAGTACTGATGGTTCTGCAATCTGTCTGATGAATAGATAAAACATTGTTCTACCTCAACCATGTAAAGGACTTACTTTTGGTCCAGATTTATGTTGATGATATCATTTTTGGGTCTACAAATGACAGACTTTGCAAGAAGTTTGCCAAACTGATGGGGGAACTTACTATTTTCTGGGCCTTCAAGTCAAGAAAAATGAAGGCACTTTTATTTTTCAAACTAAGTACACCAGAAACTTGCTGAAGAAATTTGGAATGCAAGATTGTTCAAGTGCATCCACTCCCATGGCCACTGTAACAAAACTGGATAAGGATACTGGTAAATCAGTAGATATTACTGATTACAGAGGTATGATTGGCTCTCTACTCTATCTAACTTCTAGTAGACCTGATATCATGTATGCTACCTGTCTTTGTGCAAGATTTCAAGCAGATCCAAGAGAACCTCACTTAACAGCTGTGAAAAGAATTTTTAAATATCTTAAGGGAACAGCTGATCTGGGATTATGGTATCCCAGAGAATCAGATTTTAAACTTATAGATTACTCAGATGCAGATTTTGCAGGTTGCAAAATTGACAGGAAAAGCACAAGTGGAAGGTGCCAATTTCTTGGAGGCAGATTGGTTTCTTGGTTTAGCAAGAAACAAAAGTCAATTTCCACATCAACTACAGAAACAGAATATATTACTGCAGGAAGTTGTTGTGCACAAATTATTTGGATGAAGAATCAGTTACTGGATTATGGGTTAACATATTTCAAAATCCCTATTTATTGTGATAATCAAAGTGCTATTGCTATGACAGGTAATCCAGTTCAACACTCTATGACAAAGCACATCAGCATCAGGTACCACTTCATCAGGGAACATGTAGATGAAGGTACAGTGGAATTGCACTTTGTTCCAACAGATCAACAACTAGCAGATATCTTCACAAAACCATTGTGTGAAGCTACTTTTACAAGATTGGTAAATGAACTTGGAATGGTTTCAGGTTCTTTCTCTAAATCTGCTTAGTTTTGTTCTGGTGCATCAGACTTTATGATCAGTATTTACATAATGTAATCTCTTTATATAATCTGTGCTTAATTGAAAAATGTGTTAAAGTACTGACTGTTGTCTGATATATGTTTCTAAACTCTAATAAGTGATATTTCTGTTTAAGTAACTATTCAATCCTATGAGGATAACTGTGCTAGATGCTGAACTAGTAGTCTTCAATAAACAAGGGATCCCATGTAAGAAGTAATTATTTATGTGGAAATCTATTGACACAAGCAAATTCTGATAATTGAGCTTAGTTGAGTTTACTTTGTCTATCTTATTACTAAGTCACAAACTAGAATAATGCTACTCATCTGTTAAGTTTTGATGCTAGTAAATCTGTTGAATGTACTAAGTGCTGATAAACCTCACTTATCAAAAGAAAAAGCAAAAGAATCAAGGATTAAAAATCAGGTACTCCTTTGAGATCTAGAGTAAAAATGTGGAAGGGAAGACCCAAGTGCATTGCTGGTATTAAGTAATATGCATCAGAAAAGCAAATAAAATATTTTCTTGGTGACTTTTTACACTCTATGATTACTGGAGAAATACTCTGATAATAGCATAAATTCTGATAAGCGGTCGTGACTCACTTACACTGAGAAGCCACTGTAAAAAGGAATTTAAAAAGATGCACAAAATTAGCACACAATAGTTGAGGTGGACTCAAGCATGAACTCATTCATCAGTAGGTTTCAGAATAATGACAGCTCTTTAGCAAAGTTTTAGTTATGCCTTATTTCTAAGATGTACTGAAGTGAATCAGACTTTACTCTTTATCTGATATTTAGCTTAATGCACACACTAATCACTCCATATGAATGATAAAAATCACTGTGGTGATCTATGTTGTTTTAGATGAACAGTCATTGTGTCACATTGCACACATTCTGAGGACAAGTCCTGATTACATATTCTGATGATTAAGTTCTGAAGAATATAAATCAGAATTTGTGAGAGGACTTACTAAGATAGGCATTTCTTTTTTGAGTTAAGAAATTATGTTCTAATGACTGTTAAGTTCTGATATAAGTCTAAGTTCTGATATTAACGTATGATTCTTTACTTGACTCATTTGTGAAAAAAATTTGGAAACAGTCTCAGTTTAAATCTGAATATATTGAAGTGGAAGATTAATAGTCACTATGGTTAGGGATAGTGGTACTCGTACTTGAACAGTCAACTTTTACTTGCTTCTTGTGCGCATTAAATCATGTTTTCCCTTTCCAATGAATGTTTTTCTTTTTCAAAGTCTGGGGAGATGAGGTAAAATTAATTCTACCTATCAGCATTAAATTTCTTTGTGTCTCCTGGCATTCTCCTGCCTATATAAGCAACCACTTCACTTCAGCCTTCCCATAAAATCTTTTCTCACAAACTCATCTTCATACTTTTTCTATCAAAAACACCATGGTCAGATACAATATGTTTTTGAACTACGAAACCTTCAACATGGAGCTGAGCTGTGCCGATTGGCAGCAGGAATGGCACGTCACTGCCATTCCTGATGAGATATGGGACTCTGTTCCCCAGGAGGTACTCACCCACCTCCTATTCTTCTATATGGATTACCATCGCCATCTGGAGCGATTGGAGGAGGAAAGGCTGGAAGCTCTCCACCAGCAAGAGCGAATCATTCGACTCGCCATTCTGTTTGTCGAGAGTAGGAAGAAGAAATGATTTATTTTCTTCTTCCTATTTTTTTTAATCATCAACCTTGCCCTGCTTCTTGAGCTAGGACAAAGGCTGTTGACGTTAGGTTTAGAAGCTTAGGGAAATCTTGTACAAGTTCTGATGTAATTTAAATTTCTTGAATGTATTCTCTTGATATATTAATGAAATTTGTTTTTGTTTCAAGATCTTGTCTCTGAGATATTTTAATGCATTGTTAAATCCTGATACATATTCATATTCTGATGACCATATAAATTCTGTTTTAATTTAAGTTCTGATTTTCCTTTATCAGTACTTACTCATCTGATTTATCTTGGTCATTTTCACTTGATTTATTTTCAGAATATTGATTTTGCAGTGAACAATAATTAAATAAGTGGGAACAGTTTCAATTCTGAATTAAAACTGTTTCACCTTGATTAATGGAATAAATGGGTAAGTGGAACGGTTTCTCCTTGAAAAACTACAAATGGGTAAGTAATGATTACTGTTTTCTCGCGCCCAGTAACTATCCGTTATTACTGCATGTCTGACAGGTGTCCAACGGTAACATTGTTTTTAGAGTATAAGTAAGACAGAGAGAGGATTTTTTAATCTTTTATTTCATTTCATACTTTTTCTCTTTACTTGATTTTACTCTCTTTCTTCTTCTCACGTTGGTTTTTCATACAGACATTTTATCAAACACCTAACAGGCACTCTTAAATCTCAATTTTTCTCATGGCACCAAAGGATTTAATCATTGATGGAGCTAAATTTGTTCCAAACAACTATGCTGTAATTCTTGATCATGCTGAAGCTCCATCTGAATTGCATTTTGTGCAAGATCTTCTTGCACACAGTGAGATTGGGTATGCATTGACCCAGCCTTCAGTCTTTTCGAACCAACAAGTTCTGACATTTTGGCGGACTGGGCACTTTGATAATGGTGGTACACATGGCACTCCCAGTATTGTTTTGGAAGTGGGTGATTCTTCATATGCAGTCACTCCTGGTACAATACGCAAGGCTTTACATCTCCCAGAAGGATGTACTTTTTCAATTCCAGAGGAATCAGCTCTTCAGGAGTTAATGGCCAGTTTGGGGTATGAACAGAGTTTGGCAAAGCTTGGGCAGTTGAAACGGGCTCATATCAGGAGGGAATGGAGCTTTTTCTTCGACTGCATCACTAAAGCTTTTGGGAACAAGTGTTCGAATTTTGATGTTATTCCTATAATGAGTCAGCACATCGGGTATGCTATTATAAACCAAACTCATTTTGATTTTGCAACTGCAATAATTGGTTTTATTGGGGGTAGGATGACAGAGGATAGGAATGTTGTTTACTTTGCTAGATTCTGTCAACTTATATATACTTTTTGTACTGATGAACCTCAATTAGTCAGTTCCTCAACTCCACCTTTTAAGGTTGCAAAACGCTACTTTAATGACCTGATAAATGCTGACACTAAGAAATCAGTGGTTAGACCTTTACAGATTCCTCAGTCTGTAAAACAGATCTTAGTAAATGCTGATCCTGATACTTATAGATCTGTTTATTCTGATGTCCAACCAACATCAACCTCTCAAACACCACAACAACCATCAGCACCTACCACTCATTATACTCAACCAACCCTCAGGCGATATATCAAATCCTATCTCTCCACTTCACAGACAGTTCAACCCTCATCCTCAGCACCTACTGTGAAGCCTTCATCTTCCAAACCTAAGAGGACAAAGACTGTTCCTCAAACACCTCAAAAGAGAAGGAGGATTGCTTTGAGAGATGAATCTGATACTGAGGAACAGGTTCCTTCTTCAGAACCTACTGTTAAAGAAGCTGAGAAAGTGACTTCTCAGAAGGATTCTGGAATTGGGGGATCCAGGCTTCTCAAGAGGCTTAGAAGAATGACTGTTCCTGACACTCCCAAGGAATCCATATCTACAAAGAGATACAAGAAATAGAGGGCAAAAAGGCCAGTTTCAGATGATGAAGAAGCAGCAGCTAAGGAAGGGGATCAGGAATCTCTGATCTCACAAGAAAAGTAATTTGCTAAAGTCACTTCTTCTTCATCAACTCCATCTCAGGAAGCTGTTTCTGAACAAGTCAACACACCATCTGTATCTCCTGTTGATCCAGGCACAAGTGCTGATATTGATGTTCAGACCTTGGTTGTGCCTGAAGTAATTCTCTTAGAAGCTCCAACAGCAACTAATCCATCAACAACACCTGTTACTGATGCTATACAAACTCCAGAGTTATCTACTACACCTTCTAAGTATCTAGATGTTGATGATCAGAATATAGGTGAGCATCAGGATATGGCTGTTGATCAGAACTTAGAACCAGATCAGCAATTAGAGGATGCTGAAGCCTCCATTGCTACTCACACTGTTGTTTTATCAGAAGATACTGATTCTTTAAGTTCTGATGCTGCAAATGCTGGAGATACTGGTGATGCTGCTCCAAATACAGATGCTGATGAATCAGGTCCTTCAGGACATGCTCCTCAACAAACTATTCTTAAGTCAGAACTTGTTAAGAAGTTTGTTACCAGAGAGGCACCAATGCCTTGGAGTGAAACTCTTGCAGGACAGGAGTGGACTAAGGAATGGAACTCAGTCACCTGTGTTCCAACTGCAAAGCATCTTGCTGAGCAATTGACAAAAGATGATGAGATGTTAAATACTGATGATTTCAAAACATAGCTTAGAGTCACTGCATTGAGTACTAAACATTTACAAGGCCTTCATTCACATACTCATGCAGAGTTACATCTCTTAAGGGAAGAACTAATGAAGCAAGAAAAAGTTCACAAGATTGATAAGAAAAAGTTCTTCCAACCTACCTTTGATAGGATTGCTTATATTGAGAAGACTCAAGACACACAACAAGCTCAGATTGATGATTTTCTGAAAAATCAAGCTTCTCAGCAATCTCAACTTACTGAAATCCAAGCCTCAGTGGAATTGCTTGTCTCTCTTCTACTACCTGCTGATGCCAAAAAGGGGGAGAAAGTAATTAAGTCCAAATGCAAGACTGACAAGACACTGAAAGGGAAGGATAATGAAAAGGATGATCAAGGAAACTCTGGAATGGGTAGAGGTCATAGTGAAGGTAGAAGTTTCTCATCAAGAAAAGCTGAAATCACAAGTCACAGGACAAGTTCTGATACTGGGAAAAGAATTAGTTTTGCTACTGGTAAAAGGATAAGTTCTGATGAACTTTTAGATCTTGATGAAGAAATGTCAAGACAGTTATTTCTTCAGGAAAATCCAGGAATGGACTTGGAGAGTTTAATGGAAGAAGAAGCCAGACTTAAATCAGAAAAAGTCACATCTAAACCTGAAGCTTCTGGTAAAAAGATACTTCCAAAACTCAAAGGCATTGTGATAAAAGAAAGGACATATACTGAAACAACATTGGCTAAATCACAACCGCATATAGATCCAAGATCCAAGGGTAAAGAAAAGGTTGGTGAACCTATCAAGGTTTATGTGCCTCCTGAGAATGAAGAAATCACTGATGAAAAAGATGATCTTGCTCTGACTTCAAGAAAAGTTCTTAAAACAACCTCTGATATGGCTCAAGTTGTTCAGAGTCAAGATAAAGTAAGTTCTGATATTCCAAAGAAGCAAGTAACCTCTGACACGGCTCAAGTTAACTTGATATCAGAAGAAAGACCAAATACACTCCTACCAGAATTCACTAAAGCAAAACAGACTCAACCTCTGAAGACTGCTACAAGTGGTTTTGAAGCAAGAGTAGTTACTGGAAAGGAAGCAAGAGATAAAACTGGATTGGGAAGTGCTGATGAAAGAAGAATACAGAACACTACCAATGATCCAACTTCCTTGAGTGAACCAGGTATTGGAGCAACTCCTGAGAGATTGAATCAACTAGAATCTGTACAAATGGTTTACCATACCTACTTGAAAGAACACATCTTGTTGTACTTCATGACAGATGGTAGGGTTTATCATATAAGGCAAAATGCCATTCCATTGAAGTATTTTGAAGAATTGGAGCATGTACTATTCTTACTTCAAGTGGATGACAGATTGACAGGAAGTGCTGCAAACTATTTGAAGGATCAGATTCAGAGACAGAAAAGACTTTATTCTGTTAAGTCTGACAGCACATATGTTCCAAAGTACAGAGATCACAAGGGTGATATAGTTGAAATGAAGCCCAACACTGCTAAGATTATAACTACCTTTCTAGGTTACAGGGCTGTGGAATTCAATCTTGAGTCTGATAAAGCTTACTTGATCAGACTGGATCAGGATATAAGAAAAGCAAAGGTTAATGATCTCAGGGCTACAATCTTTCAAATTGGTGAAGATAATGCAGAGCTTAAAGATGCTAAAAGGAGGATGATTGATGAACTTAGATATGCTGAGAGATGTTTGTTGAAGAACTATCTCAGAACAACTCCTGATATCAGAGAGATCAGAAGATGAAGCCAAGTCAAGATCTACAACTGATTAAATTCTGATATTTGTACAGACTGAAGCTGTTATCAGAAGTTAAATGTTGGTAAAGCTTTAAGGACTGTAAGTTGTAGTTATCTAGTCTAATTCTCATGCATTTGTACTTAATGTTTTTGACATCATCAAATATCTGTTAAACTTGTATATTATGCTAATTTACAAGTTGGGGGAGATTGTTAGATATATTTGATAATGTCATGGCTAATATGATTTATGTTTAGTTTTCAGATCTTACTTAAACAGGATAAATCAGTACTTACTGGAAGTCAGGACTTAAGGATATCAGTACTTATATTATCAGGAGATAATCATCAGAAGATGGATATCAGAACTTAAGTGCTGAAGGACGTTCAGATAAGGACAGTAGCTGATTAAAGGAAAGAAGATCGAGATAAACATAAGAAGAGATATGCATGAAGAAGGAGTTCCATGAAGAATGGAATACTTGGAAGAAAAGATATCTGATTGATATATTTTAGGAAGCAGAATTATATTCCATATCAATTAGCGATTATCTTGTAATTGTGTAGTATATAAACACAGACATAGGGTTTACACTATAAGTGTTATCATATTCGAAGAGATTATTCTTAGTAACCCTAGCAGCTCTCGTGATATTTGTTCATCACTGAGAGGTAACAGTTCCATACTGTAACAGAGTTTATTGTTTCAATAAAGTTTGTTTTCTGTTACTTGAAATATTAAAAGTTCGATTTGATTGTATTTTACACTGTATTCACCCCCTCTACAGTGTGTGTGACCTAACAAAACTAATCTCTGTTTAAGTTCATATGACCACTTCAGTATAGGTTGAGTAATAAAGGAAGTAACTGTTGTTAAAGAGGAAATTTATGAAAGATTTAATTCTTAGTCATTAAAAATTATTATCTTTAAGTGTTACATTCTATTCAAAATCTTTGAGACTTTCTTTTTCTATTCAAGGAAGTTGCTCACACTCATTTCTTAAAGTTATATATCTTAAATCTTAAATTTCTTCTCACAACTGAAACACTTGAATTCTTTTCTCAAATGTTGCCGAAAATCAACTGACATAATTCTTGAATTATATTCACCACTCATAAATAACTTGTTCGCAATAAAACACACGCGAAAATATACGCAAGCGTACGCGATCACAAGTAGTATAAGATTTAAGTCAAGTTCGTTCCCACAGAGACTGGTTTAGGTTAAGTTCAGATTATGTACTTATGCAACAATGTATGATTATCATTCACAGCTAAGACAAGTAACAAATTTGAGTTGATTAACTACTTAAGAGATTATACTAGCATGCATTAACTAAGAGATTAAAAGTGAATTACTTATATGAAAATAAAACATGGGATTCTAACTTCATTAAATACTTCATTCAAAGTTTATGTCTTCATGAATAACATGCGATGGTGATGATAACTAATCAGATAACACGAAATTAGTATATGCTATCTTTTGATATACGTATACCCTACTACTAAGCATCCACAATCAAGATAGAATCCAAATAGATACCACTTATGTTTAGACCCTATATGTCTATAGAATTTGAAAACATAACGGTTTAAGAACAAGGTATCTATTATGATTACATAGGGTGTGTAAGATGGTTAAAATTACCCCACTAATTATGCATGTCAATTCATACATATATCTATGCTAGCATGGAAAGTTCTAAACCTCTATATCCACTTTCGCTTCAATAGAGATTAACAAATAATCTTAGATGTTAGCTACGCATCAAAGACGAATAAGTACAACCAAACTAGGAAATCATAAATCACCACACACTAAAGATTTAAAAGAATCAACTATTGAAATCCATAAATAAATCCACTAGAACCCCATAACAATGATTTGTTCATGATCGAACGTATCGTTACCATGGGTTCCAATGAAAACATGATACTAAATAAGTTCAGAATACTATGAGAAAATATATAAAGTACTAGGGTTTAGAACAAGAACAAAACAAGCATCCAAATGTATCGCTTAAATCGAAGAATACAAAAGTATGAAACTAAATCTTCTTCTCCTTAGCCGTCTCGTGTGCTCTAGGTCTTCTTAATGTTCTTCCTGGCTTCCTTGTTATTAAAAACATCTTCTTTTCATTATATAAAATCCCCCGGTTGACCTGGACTCTTCAAATCACCCAATTAGACTCAAATCAGGATTCTGCAGAAAGTGTATGGCACGGGCGCGCTCCTTTAGGCACGGGCGCACCTCATCTCTGGAGAATTTTCTGTATTTTCTTGATTCTTGCTCTGATCTTCGTGCAACCTTTCGCAACCCTATTCCTGACCTCTTATTAGCATAAAATCATTGTAAAGCTCCCTTCCACCTCCTGACTAGTGCCCTGCAATGACTCAACACAAAAAACATCAAAAATACCAAATACTTGAGTCCAAAACACCAACTTACGCCGATATGAAGAGTTCCAAGTGGATATAAATTCCACTTATCACACCCCAAAACTTAAATCGATGCTTGTCCTCAAGCATAAACAGACTCAACAATAAAAACACAACTAATGTATGAATGCAACTAATATAAATATGCAACGATCCCCTTGGAATAACCATAACCAATCAATAAACAAATGTCGCTAAGAATACAATGACTCTAAACAGAGCTCGACTAAATCCCATAAACCAACTTACAAACCAGAAATGTGCGTGTATGTGACGCTTATCAGATATACTCCCAACACTAGATCAATAACCATATCCTATTTTTCGCCAAAACAATCACAAGTTTATAAATAGAATGAATGTTAAACACATAATTCGCAACACCTCAATTTTACTAGAGTTATACAAGGATCATGCTATAATACTGAAACACATCAAACACAAATGCTTATTTGACCGTGCAATGAATGAGGTCCCAAAAGACTTATACAATAATAACCATATAGCGAGCGTTAGGTTAGCGGATCCCAGACTATACAAGCCTTAGGTTACTAGGCACAAAGTCCCCTTGAACTTAATAGCTCGAGTATTAAAGAGCTCACCCTTGGTCAATTATACATAAACACATACTAGCATAATTTTTTATTCTTTTTTTTTCTTTCTTTTTCTTTTTCCTTTGTTTTTCAATGATTCTGAATGAGTGTGTTTCGCTCCATCTCATTCAACCCTAGATTACTCATAAAAATATGAGCCGGCTACTAGCCATTTGACGCCTAGCTTTATTCACAACTACCAATGATATCCATGTTTTTCCCTAGTTTAAAAATTCAGTGTTCCTACGTCATTACGAGAATAGCGAAAATTCTAAATATAACCAAGTGATTAAATTCTAATAAACAAACAAGTATAATCATAATCTAGTTCAAAAGCAACCTATAAGACTTGTGAAAAAAACTTTATTTCTGGGCATGCAAATCAATTCATTAGGACTTAATCATCCCTCTATTCGACATCACTACACTCAAATCAACGCCAACCTACCAATCAGAAATAGCTTATCCTACGGGATCATGTTATATGCATGCAAATGCAACTACATGGACTCACATAATAACATGAACAAATATGCAAACAAATATGACCTATATGGATAATCATGCAAAAATAATGAACGGACTACAACTAAACATGCAATATGAATCTATATGAACATGACACATAACTAATCCTTACATTATCACCCCCAAACTTAAAATATTCAATGTCCTCATTGAAGGTAATAATAAGGATACAAGGCATACCTAGTTATCGGTAGGATCACCCTCCTTAGGTGGAGTATCAGGATGCGGATACACCGTGCTAGCTCCAAAAACTGGCCAATCAACCTCGACACTTTATTTTTTTTTAAACGACAATACTACAGAAACGCGTGGGTTGCCTCCCACGAAGCGCTTGTTTTACGTCTTTAGCTTGACGTGAAACTTCGAAATCAAGTTGTCAAAAGAACGGTGCTCACCACCTCACGGTTCGCCGTATCCCCATAATAATGCTTCAATCTCTAACCATTTACTTTGAACACTTGGTCCGGATGTTTATCAAAAATCTCTACAACAACATGTGGAAACACTATTTTGACAATGAATGGACCTGACCACCTCGACTTAAGCTTTCCTGGAAAAAGTCGGAGACGAGAGTTGAACAATAGAACTTGCTGACCAGGCACAAATGACTTGTGCACTAACATCCTATCATGCCATCTCTTGACCTTCTCTTTGTATACTTTATTGTTCTCATAAGCCTGAAGACGGAACTCATCGAGTTTATTAAATTGAAGCATTCTCTTCTCTCCAGCTGCTGCCATGTCCAGATTCAGCTTCTTCAAAGCACAATACGCTTTATGCTCTAACTCCGCAGGAAAATGACACGCCTTCCCATACACCAACTGGAACGGTGACATTCTTAGAGGAGTCTTGAACGCTGTTCTATAGGACTAAACAGCTTCATCTAGCTTCAACGGCCAATCTTTCCTTGACGGACTCACAACCTTCTCCAAGATTCGCTTGATCTCTCGATTCGACACTTCAGTTTGCCCATTGGTTTGAGGATGGTAGGCTGTGCCAACATGATGATTCACATGATATCTTTCCATTAATGCAGTAAATTTGCAATTGCAGAAATGCGATCCCTCATTACTGATTATAACCCATGGAGTACCGAAACATGTGAATATCTACTTATGAAGAAAATTTATCACCACCTTCACATCGTTGGTTGGAAAAAGCTTTAACCTCAACCCATTTGGACACATAATCCACCTCCAAAAGAATATACTGATTGTTGCATGACGAGAAAAATGGCCCCATGAAGTCGATTCCCCAAACATCAAAAATCTCAAATTCAAGAAGAACATTGAAAGGCATCCCATCTCTCTTGGACATATTTCCAACTCATTGCGATCACATCTTAACACGAACTGATGAGCATTTTTAAACAAATTTGGCCATAAAAATCTCGCTTGACGAATACGGGCATATGTCTTCTCTCCACGATAATGACCACCATACACAGTGGCGTGACAATCTCACAGAATACCCTCTGTCTCACTATACGGAATGCATCTCCTGATAATCTGATTTGCTCCCTGTCTGAACAAGAACGGCTCATCCCACCGATACCACTTCACTCCATGTAGAAACTTCTTCATTTGACCATTAGAGAGTTCTGGGGGAATAACATTACTCACAAGATAGTTCACAATGTCTGCAAACCATGGTTCTTCTTCTTGCACCTTAAAGAGTTGCTCGTCAAGAAAAGATTCATTGATCAACATGTTATCCTGCGAAGCCTTACCTTGATCTTCCAATCGTGAGAGATGATCCGCTACTTGGTTTTATGTACCTTTCCTGTCTTTGATTTCTAGCTCGAATTCCTGAAGCAATAGAATCCATCGAATCACTCAAGGTTTTGAATCTTTCTTCGAGATGAGGTATCGAATAACAGCATGATCATTAAAAACTGTCACTTTTGTCCTAAGTAAGTAAGATCGAAATTTCTCAAAACTATAGACAATTGCCAAAAGCTCCTTCTCTGTGGTAGTGTAGTTCATATGAGCACCATTAAGGGTTTTACTAGCGTAGTAAACCACATGGAATATGTTCTTCTTCCTCTATCCAAGAATTGCTCCAACTGCATAGTCACTAGCATCACACATCATCTCGAAGGGCTCATTTCAATCAGGTGCAATAATAACAGGTATTGTAGTCAAACTCTTCTTTAAGCTCTCAAAAGTAGCTAGACATTCTTCATCGAATTTGAAAGGGACATCCTTCTCTAACAGATTGGACAAGGGTTTAGAGATTTTTGAGAAATATTTGATGAATCGCCGATAGAAACCCGCATGACCAAGAAAAATACGGATTCCTTTAACTGAGATTGGTGGAGGAAGATTTTCAATAACCCCCACCTTGGCTTTATTCACTTCCAGACCTTTTCTAGAGACCTTGTGCCCAAGAATGATACCCTGTTGCACCATGAAGTGATTTTTTTCCCAGTTGAGCACCGGATTGGTCTCAACACATCTTTTCAGCACCAACCCAAGATTATGCAAGCATTCATCATAAGAATTCCCAAACACAGAAAAGTCATCCATGAACACCACCACATTAGTTCCAATCATGTCAGATAATATGGCCATCATGCATCTCTGAAAAGTAGCAGGTGCACCACAAAGTTCGAAAGATACTCGACGGAAAGTGAAAGTGCCAAAAGGACAAATAAAAGTGGTCTTCTCCTGATCTTCTGGGGCAATGTAAATCTGATTATAGCCTGAGTACCCATCCAGAAGATAATAATACTCATGACCAGCCACCCTGTCAAGCATTTGATCAATGAATGGAAGCGGGAAGTGATCCTTCCTGGTCGCTTTATTCAGCTTTCGATAGTCCATGCATACTCCCCACCCTGTGACTATTTGAGTAGGAATGAACTCGTTCTTCTCATTAGCAACAACTTTAATGCCTCCTTTATTAGGCACACACTGTACCGGGCTCACCCATGAACTGTCAAAACTCGGATAGATGATCCCTACATCCAGCCATTCAAGAATTTTTTTCTTCACTGCCTCCTTCATGATAGGATTGAGTCTCCTCTGTTGTTCAACGGTTGGTTTACTTCCTTCCTCAAGCAAAATTTTATGCATGCAATAAGAAGGGCTGATTCCCTTGATATCTGCTGTAATAACCCCCAAAATTTTGAACTTTTTGTAACCTTTGTGAATAGTGTTTTAGCTGAATGAGAAAACTTTTCATGCCACACTATGTAGGGGTTCTGTTATGGATATTCTGAGATTTTATTAGTACTTTATATGGTATATGAGTGTATGTAAAGATCGTCAGAATCCAATTCCGAACACTTTGGTTTTTCCCGGAAATACACTAGATACGGAGAGAATTGAGTATAAGGTAACAGGATAAAAATGATTTAAATTAAAGGATTATAATAGAGGATCATAAAAAGGAATATAATGTATTGAGAAAGGTTAAGGGAACCTAAGTAATAAGATCCCGGGTATGATCCTTCAAACGATAAACGAAAACGAAAGTTAAGCGAACCGTATAACAGATCAGCGGTTATTAGGCAAACAATTAGGAAGTTAATCAAAGGGATTAGAGAGAGTGATGTCACCCAACCAATGAGAAGAGGACAAGGAGGGAAAGATGACATCACAATATGACATAGGCATGACATGGGAAGGAAGGAGATGTGGTGGATTATTAACCACACAAAATCAAGGTTAAATTGGTAATTAACCAAAAATAAAACAAAACCAAATCAACCAAGCCAAATAATTCATTCTTCATCAAAACAAAAAGAAACCAAGACATTATTTTCTTCATTAGCTCTCGGCTTTTTACTATTCCAAAGGCAAGAAAATTCAAATTCCAAGATCAAGGCTTCCTAAATTGGTGAGTTAATTCCCTAATCATCCTTATGCATAGTTAGGGCTATATCATGAGTTTAAGCCATCAATTATTTCTCAATCTTCTTCATTAAATCAATGAAGAAGACAATGAATAGTGTTTTCAAGGTTTTTAACTTGAATTTTTCTTGTTTTCCTTTAAGATCCAAGCATTCCTAAGACTTCTCAAAGCTTCTTAAGGCTTCTTAGCTACTCCCACCACTTCAAGGAAGGTATATCATCTCCAAACCCTAGATTCCTATGTTTAATAAGATGATTTTGATTATTATGGTGATATTGTAGCTTAATGTTTGTGGTTTAGAGTTTGGGTTGAAGTGGTATTGAAATGGAATGGTAAATCTTGTTGTTTTGGTTAAAAGAATGTAGTATAGTTAAATTCAAGCTTAGGCATAAGTATAAATGTTAATATTGAGTTGATTTGGGGCCGTTGTAATGTAGTTTAGATGGAGGTTGATTGGGTTGTGAATTGGAGTTGAAATTGTGGTTGTTTGAATTGGTTTAAATTTGGGAAATCACGTAAACATAGCTGTCGTAACGTCCGATTTTCTTTAGACTGTTTTTGTGCATAACATTAGGACCCGAGAACCCCCTGCTAGATTATGACCATTGCCATGTCTAGATATCTCGTGTTATGAGCTTCGTTTTGATATGTAGTTCGTTCGATTCCGATGCACGGTTTAGGAGAAACGACCGTTTCAAGTAACGGCGTTTCGCGAACGAAACATTTCCCCTCGCCTTACTTTGAAACCTTGGTTAAGGACCTTAAATGACTAATTGGGGTAAGAAACATTTATGGTAAGTGTGTTAGGCAGTCGGTAAGATACTCGTGAAGGAATCGCCTTAAAAATCATAAAGGTTAAATTAGTAAAAATGGTGGAGCCGAGGGTACTCGAGTGACTTAAGAGAATCAATAAACGCAAAACAAGCGTTAGAGTCTAAGTTAGTTAAAGTATAGATTTACAAGTGAATTTGGTTTAATTCCAACTTACTTGTTGTTTATAGGTTACCAGACTCGTCCCGAGCCTTTTATCACCCCAAGTCGCTCAGACAAGTTTTCTACCCGTTTGTTATGGATAAGATTCGGGAGCTCAAGGCCTTTAATCAAGGTTATTACTTGCTGTATTTAATACTAAGATTCGGGAGCTCAAGGCCTTTAATGGCTGCTCTCGTGTTTCGTGACTCAATCTGCCTTTACGAGATGCCTACGTATCTCTGTGAATTAGAGAATCAAGCCAAAAAACGTAGTTCTGATTTGTGGGGGTGAGACCCCTTATATAGATGTGGGAGTCCTTGAATTGGACTTGGTATAGGAGACTTGGTGGACAAGCCTCTGAATTAGGATAGACTTAGGAGTCCTAGGAAGTAGGAAGCTGATTCCTTATCCTTTTAGGTCCCCTTGAGGCTAATCTATAAGGATTTATATCCTTATCGGGACTCTTCTCAATAGCTGATTTTTCCCTTATTAATTAATTACGAAATTAATTAATAATTAGGGCTTTTGGGCCTTTTTTATTCCATCAGGCCTGATCTGGCCCATCAGGCTTAACCTTTCTGGTCTGAGTTTCATATATCTTTTTATTGGGCCTAGCAGCCCACAACTTGTACAATTAATGCAGTATTTAATTATACAATCATAATTTATTTATCCCTATCATTTGCCCCCCAACTTTTGGGAAACATTGAATAGGTTTCGCAGAAGTTAAGTCTATTTGTTCCCTTACAGGGTTTCGTTTTTCCGTAAAGTGTGGAGCGACCTACACGTTTACAACGAATTTTTCCTTTTATTTAGGAATTATTTTGATTTCCAGGAATTTTTCCCTTATTTCCGGGATTTTTCCCTAATTTCTGGATTTTTCCCTAATTTTTCTGGGATTTTCCCTAATTTTTCTGGGATTTTTCCTTATTTTTCTGGGATTTATCCTTAATTTCTGGATTTTCCCTTAATTTCTGGATTTTTCCCTTAATTTCTGGGATTTATCCTTAATTTCTGGAATTTTCCCTTAATTTCTGGGATTTATCCTTAATTTCTGGAATTTTCCCTTAATTTCTGGGATTTATCCTTAATTTCTGGAATTTTCCCTTAATTTCTGGGATTTATCCTTAATTTCTGGATTTTTTCCTTAATTTCTGGATTTTTTCCTTAATTTCTGGATTTTTCCCTTAATTTCTGGGATTTATCCTTAATTTCTGGATTTTTCCCTTAATTTCTGGGATTTATCCTTCATTTCTGGATTTTTTCCTTAATTTCTGGATTTTTCCCTTAATTTTCTAGCTTAAAATCGATCAGAATGCATTCGAAATCGATCAGGATGCAGCCAAAATCGATCAGGATTCAGCCAAATCGATCAGAATTCCTGCTCGATTTCGATCAGGATCCTGATCGAATTAACTCAGGATCTTACACTCTGGTCGACAGGATTCCTGATTGATTTCGATCAGGGCTCTGATCAAATTGATCTTCAAAGTGACACCCTAGTCGACTGTTACACGTGCTTAATCGATCAGGATTCCTGATCGATTTCGATCAGGACTCTGATCGAATTAAGTGATTTTCTATCATTCTGATCGAATGGAATATCGATCAGGATTTTCTTCTGTGTCGATCAGGACTCTGATCGATCTTAGGGGATTTCTTCCCTCCTGTTCGAATAATATATCGACCAGGATTCTCTTTGGTATCGATCAGGACTCTGATCGATCTTAGGGGATTTCTTCCCTTCTGTTCGAATAATATATCAACCAGGATTCTCTTTCGTATCGATCAGGACTCTGATCGATCTTAGGGGATTTCTTCCCTTCTGTTCGAATAATATATCGACCAGGATTCTCTTTTGTATCGATCAGGACTCTGATCGGATTTAGGGGATTTCTTCCCTTCTGTTCGAATAATATATCGACCAGGATTCTCTTTCGTATCGATCAGGACTCTGATCGATCTTAGGGGATTTCTTCCCTTCTGTTCGAATAATATATCGACCAGGATTCTCTTTTGTATCGATCAGGACTCTGATCGGATTTAGGGGATTTCTTCCCTTCTGTTCGAATAATAAATCGACCAGGATTCTCTTTTGTATCGATCAGGACTCTGATCGATCTTAGGGGATTTCTTCCCTTCTGTTCGAATAATATATCGACCAGGATTCTCTTTTGCATCGATCAGGACTCTGATCGAACCATATTAAGATTCTGGTCGATTTTTGACTTTTTAAATTCCACAGGAGCTTCTAGATTGTTCCTGATACTTCTTGTAGATGGGCCTTTAGGTTGGGCCTGGCTAAATGGGCCTAAAAACGCCTCGTATTCCGAGCTTTTCGCCTATATAAATGTAGTGTGGAGTGAGAATCCTCACTTCACTTCCCACTTCTCATTTCATCTCACATTTTTCTCTAAAGTTCTCCCTTTTGAAGGCGATTTCCGGCGACCAAAGCCACCGCAGCTCCTCCATTCTCAAGTATTTCTGGGTTTCAAGCCTTCAACCGAAGCATATTAATGGCGGACCGTGACCTAGCTCGTTTGCAGAAGATGAATGTCTCTAAGAGAGGTACAAACATCCAAATTCAATCTCCATATACTTCCCTCATTGATATGATTAACTCGAGAGGTGATGAATATCCTTCTCTGTCTGAGTTAGATTCGTATAATCATGGTAACACTTTTCATGAGTTAGATGGTAGGATAGAGTCTATGAATACCCTGTACAGACTTCCACCCCACCTTAGGATCACTCCAGCCGCCCCTGGGGATAGGACTTGTAATTGGGAGGGGGATACCCTGTTCATTTATCGAGGAGCCCTGACCGCAGGTCTTAGGTTCCCATTTCACGAATTTATTCCTCGTTTACTAGCCGATGTACGAATCAACCCTTGTCAACTCCCTCCTAACGCCTGGAGGAACATTATCTGTTTTATGGTCCTTTGTCTCAGGAATAGCTTTCCTCTTTCCGTAGCAGTCTTTAGGAAAGTTTTCCAATTCTATAATAGTTCCATGAGTCAGCCGGGCTGGGTTTTAATTCGCCAACGGCCCAAAATTCCCCATATCTTTGACAGTAACTCTATAGTTGAGAACAACCCTAAATGGAGGGATGAGTTTGTCAGGCTGACCTGGGCTGGGGGTGATTGGGCCACACTCTTCCGTAGGCCATTTTGCAAAGTATCAGATGGTAGTCCTGGTAGCATCAGATTAACTGATGAGGAGGAGGTGGCCTACCAAGCCTTAATTTCAGATGATGGGAAAACAGACACCTGGACCCTTTTAGAGGAATTTTCCTTGAAGAAAGTTGGTCTCTCCCAGGCCAGTGATAAGGGTAAATTTATACCTGCGTAATTATTTTTCCTTCTCTTTAATCGCACTTTTTCTTTTTTCTGGATTTTAATATTCCTTCTGCTTTTCCTTTCAGCTTGTGAGGCTATTAATAATGTCAATAGGCCCAAGGAGGGGGAATCTGGCCGCCAGAAGAGGGCCAAGTTAAACAGGGACCCCATGAGCAAACCTGACGGTCCTACTTTCCTTAAGCCCCACGTCCCGGTGGTCGAGCTAGGGGACGATGTGGATCCTCCACTTAAGGCACATTCCTTCAGGCCTAACTGGGGCTTCAGGAGGAGCGATACGGTGGTTGGATCCACCAAACATGCCAAGGATTGGTCGTACCATTCCATCACTCCCCATGATTTCACTGACATTGTTACGGGGAGTGATGTCGAGACTATTGAGCTTCTGGGTTCTCAAGCCCAAGCTGCGGTAATTTTCTTTTTTCTTCTCTTCCTTTTGTGAATTTCAACTTTTCTTGTACCCCAATGAATTTGCGCCAACTCATACATATTTCTTTGCAGAGTAATACCTATTTCCAGGCGGCCCTACATCAGGCTAGATCTTGGAAGGGTAACTCTGATGTTTTTGAGAAGGAGATGAAGAAGTGGGAGGAGAGAGCCAAGGTCCTGGAGAAGAAGCTGGACACGAAGAAAGAGGAGCTGGCTAAGGCTCATTCCGAGCTGGTGAAACTTAGGAGCGATAAGGATAAGCTCATTGATGACTACATGGATTCTGACAAGTTTAAGAATCTCATGGAGATTCATGATGAGGGTCTTTACTCCCTACAGTTCACTCAGGGATGGGATGCGGCCGTGAAGGCTGTTTCTGAGAAGTACCAGGGCTTAGTCGACCCTAAGGACTTTATAAGTCCTGAGCAGGCTGAGTCAGAGGACAGCATAGACGCCCTCTTCGACTCTCCTCAGCCAGATGATCGCATCTTGGATCCTAACACTGCTTCTCCTCCCGCATCTCCTGCGAAGGACGCTGAAGGCGCTGATAAGGAGAAAGAGAATGAAGGCTCCCACATGGAGGAGTAGTTTTTCTATTTTGTAATTTTATCCTTAATTTATGTCTGGACTTTTGTTTGTATTAAAACTTATTACCCTGCGGGGCTATGCTACTTTCCTTATTTGCATTCTCTCCTTCATTTTTCCGATACTTTAATATTCAAACTTGGCTTAATGGGCCACACAAGTATTATCACAACTCAAACATCCATAGGTTGAAATAATTTCGAACTCTTCAATTTCAAGTCTGGTTTTCCAAAACCTTACATAATATGGGTTCGACCCTGATCTATAATAGCTAAAAAAGAAAAATACTATGCAAACAAAGCTTCAAGGTGCTTTTAAACCTACTTGTCATAATGACAAGTGAGAATCGTACTTCGACCATCTTACACGTAGTAAACCTTCAGGTTTTGTGCGTGCCAGGTTCTCGGGACTTCAAAACCATCCATAGTCTCCAGCTTGTAGGTTCCTCTACCCTGAACGCTCTTGACTCTATACGGCCCTTCCCAATTTGGGGCAAGCTTTCCTTTCTGTCCGACACCAGATGCTTCTATCTTCCTCAAGACTAGATCGCCTTGTTTAAAAAACCTTTCTTTAACCCTTAAGTTGTAGTAGAATGAAGCTTTTTTCTGATATTCTACTATCTTTGCATGTGCTTTATCTCGCACTTCATCAATTAAATCCAGGGCTAATCTCTGCCCTTCCTCATTTTCTTTCTCATCGAAAGCCTGAATCCTTGGAGAGGAATGTGATATCTCCACAGGAACTACTGCTTCCGCCCCATATGCCAACATGAAAGGAGTTGCATCTGTCATGACTCTACAGGTAGTCCTATAAGCCCATAATATGGGAAGTATCTCATCTACCCAATTATTTCTCGACTTTTCGATCCTCTTCTTTAGTCCATCCAGGATTATCCGATTTGCTACTTCCGCTTGCCCATTGGCTTGCGGGTGAGCCACAGAGGTGAATCGTAACTCAATTTCATTTTCTTCACAATACTTCTTAAATTCCTCATTGTTGAATTGCGTTCCATTGTCAGTGACGAGGATACGGGGAATTCCATATCGGCACATAATGTTTTCCCACAGGAATTGTGCAACCTGCTTAGTTGTGATTTTGGCCAAAGGTTTGGCTTCGATCCACTTGGTGAAATAATCAATGGCTACAATCAGAAACTTCCTTTGTGCTGTGGCCCTGCCCCCCAAGTGTTGCCCACAAATGCCTTCATGCACTTCCTCAAGAGCCAAGCGTGCCTCATCGGGCCTGAGACACCTCAAGTAAGGAACCACGAAAGATCTTTTATATAGAATCCCATCTATCAAAGAGTACCTTAGTGCTCGAATAGTTAACTTCCGTGCCTCAATTGTATCGCTTGGCAACCAACCGGTCTGAATGTGAGCCTTGATGGGATCAATCCATGACGTCCCCAAGCCTACGGGAGCCACAAGCTTAACATCTATGCTTCGTGTCTTCAAAACACGGAAGTACACACTTCCTGAACTTTCTTCAATCTCAGATGAAGCAAACTTTGATAGCGCATCTGCTTTAGCATTTTCTTCCCTTGGAATGTGTTCAACATGGCATTCATTAAATTGGGTCATCACAGCCCTTACTTGGCGAACATACTTAGCCATCGTATCATCCCTTGCCTCAAATTCTCCCTTTACCTGGGATATGATCAGCTTCGAGTCTCCACGGACCTTTAAGTTTTTGACTCTAAGTGTCCCAGCTAGACCAAGGCCAGCAATCAGGGCTTCATACTCTGCCTCATTGTTTGTTGTTGGGAAGTCTAGCTTCATGGCATACTCAATTAAGAATCCATCAGGGCTTTGCAAAACCAACCCTGCTCCACTGGAATTTGTTTTTGATGCTCCATCAAAATAGAGAACCCAATATTCTTTCTCCTCGTCCCCATTGTCGACTCCCTTGTCTTGAGGTATGGTATCTTCCTGCCCCCCGACTTCTTGGTTGGGTATGGTGCATTCCACCACGAAGTCAGCTAGTGCCTGGGCTTTTATGGCCGTACGTGGCTTATACTTGAGATCGAACTCTCCCAACTCTATTGCCCACTTAATCAGTCTCCCACTTGCCTTGGGACTGTGAATGATATTTCTCAGTGGCTGATTTGTTAGCACTTCAATTTGGTGAGCTTGAAAATAAGGACGCAGCTTTCTTGAAGCCATTACCAAGGCTAAAGCGAATTTCTCAATGGCTGAATAATTCAACTCAGCACCATGCAAAATTTTGCTGACATAGTATACGGGTTTCTGAACTTTCAGTTCCTCCTTAACCAACACCGCGCTCAAGGCGTTTTCTGAAACAGCCAAGTACAAGAATAAAACTTCACCCAGAACTGGCTTGGCCAACAACGGGGCCTGGCCCATATACTTCTTTAACTCTTCAAATGCCTTCTGATTTTCCTCACTCCATACAAAGTCTTTAATGTTCTTTAATGACTTGAAGAATGACAAGCACTTGTCTCCTAACTTGGAGATGAATCGTCCTAGCGCAGCAACCCTTCCTGTGAGTTTCTGAACATCCTTGACAGTTTTTGGGGGTTCCATGTCCAGGATTGCCTTTATTTTATCGGGGTTAGCCTCAATTCCCCTCTTTGAGACCATTAATCCCAAGAATTTTCCAGATCCTACTCCGAAAGCACACTTCGTGGGATTCAACATCATCTTGTGGTACCTCAGGACCTCAAAAGCTTCCCTCAAATGGGTTATATGAGCAGTCTTTACTAGACTCTTGACTAGCATGTCATCAACATAGACTTCCATAGTCTTACCAATAAGATCCTTAAAAATTCTATTCACCAACCTTTGATAGGTGGCTCCTGCATTCTTGAGACCAAACGCCATAACAAGATAACAATAAACACCAAAGTCAGTGATAAATGATACCTTTGGAATGTCATCCTTATGCATTTTGATCTGGTTGTATCCGCTAAACCCATCCATGAAACTCAGCATCTCATGTCCAGCGGTGGCATCAATCAAAGTATCAATTCTAGGCAGCGGAAAACAGTCTTTGGGGCATGCATCATTCAGATCGGTGAAGTCTATACACATCCTCCACTTTCCATTAGCCTTCTTCACCATTACAGGGTTTGCTAACCATTCCGGAAATTGAATCTCCTTAATGAAACCAGCCTCTAAGAGCTTTTCCACTTCCTGCTTTATAGCCTCTTGTCTTTCCGGGGCAAAATTTCTTTTCTTTTGTTTCACTGTCTTCCGACTTGGATCCACGTTTAGCTTGTGAGTAATTAACTCCGGGTCTATGCCTGGCATATCAGCTGCTGACCATGCAAACACATCACTATTTTCTTGCAAAAATTTCACTAACTTCCCTCTAAGGGGCTCCTCTAATGTGGCTCCAATGAAAGTCATCTTCTCAGGATTCTTGGGATCTAAAGGAACCGAAACCAATTCTTCTGCTGGCCTTCCTCTATTCTCATCATTTTCTCGAACATCCATATCTTCAATAGGAAGAACCTGCCCCCCGACTCCATCTGCCCTCAAGGAGGCCACATAACAGCTTCTAGCCATTTTTTGATCTCCTCTCTCTTCTCCAATCCCGTTTCGGGTGGGAAACTTCATGACTGAATGGTAGGAAGAGGGGACTGCCTTGAAGGCATGTATCCCTGTTCTCCCCATGATAGCATTATAAGTTGAACTAGCCTTTACCACTACGAAATCCAGCATCTGCGTTGCTTGCCTTGGCTCCGTACCTATGGTGGTTGGCAACTTGATTATCCCTTCCACAGGACATTCTACTCCAGCAAATCCATATATCGGCATGTCGGTTGGTGTTAACTGGGAGTCGTTATACCCCATCCTTAGAAAGGTGTCGTGGAGCAAGATATCCACAGAAGCACCATTATCCACAAGGACCCTCTTAACCGGGCTATTTCCTATTATTGGTGTTATGACCAGCGGGTCGTCATGGGGAAACTTCACACCCTCTAGGTCGGAATCATCAAAAGCCAATGTTACTTCTGTCCTGGCCCTCTTCGGGGCTTCTCCAACAATATGCATAACCTCTCTAGTATATGCCTTTCTGGAATTTTTGGACAATCCAGCAGCAGTTGGACCTCCAAAGATCGTGTTTATCACAGGCCCTTGAGGTCTCGGCCCTCCATAAATGGTGTTTATAACTGGTCCTCTAGGTTGGGGATTCCGCCCCTGATCATCTTGGTCCCTCCTACGATCTTCAAAGTTCTTCCTTCCATTATTATTTCTGTCCCCTCCATCTCCAGTATACTTATTCAATCTTCCTTTTCGAATCAAAAACTCAATTTCATCTTTCAACTGCCTACACTCATCGGTGTCATGGCCAACATCTTTGTGAAACCTGCAATACTTGCCCTTATCTAGCTTGGCGGGATCAGCCTTCAAGGGCTTAGGCCAGCGAATATCTCTATCTTTCTCAATCTCCATCAAAATCTGACTTCTGGGAGCATTCAGCTTAGCGTATTCAGTGAACTTTTGCCCAGGTCCTCCCTTCTTGGGGGTTGAATTAGGGTTTTGTTCGGTTCTAGGATATTTGTCCTTAGCGATATACTCCAAATCAGTTTTTCGTTTCTTGCCTCCAGTGGGCTCATTACTTACTACGGTCTTCCTCATGCTTTCTTCAACCTTGATATACTTCCCTGCCCTCTCTTGGAGCTGCAACATGCTCTCAGGGGGTCATTTGGCCAAAGACATCTTAAAAAACTCATCCCTAGTTCCTTGTTGCAGTGCTATCATGGCTACCTTATCATCAAGGTCTGGGACTTTTAAAGCCTCCTTTGTAAAACGATTCAGGTAATCTCTTAAGGATTCCTTAGCTCCCTGCACAAGACTCATAAGAGATGCTGAACTTTTCTCATGGACTCTTCCACTGATGAATTGCTTAATAAAAGCCTGACTTAATTCTCTGAATGATCCAATAGAATTCGGGGGTAGGCGACTGTACCATCTTTGAGCCATACCCGACAGGGTTTGAGGAAAGGCCCGACATTTTATAGCATCATTCACGGGTTGCAGCAGCAGTGCATTAGAGAATGTCCTAACATGATTAGCGGGGTCTCCCGTGCCATCATAGGCTTTGATAGTGGGCATCTTGAATTTCCTTGAGATATGGGCATTCATTATCTCTTCTGTGAAGGGTGGAGTTGGATCATCAGGATCTCCAAGGGGAAGGAGATTGCTTGGATCAGTTCTTGGGACAGCAGCCCTTCTTCTTACCGGACCATCCAGGTCTATGATAGGAGGAGGATTTCTCCCCCTAGGTGGTATATGGGTTCTGGTGGCTTGGTGAGCCTCCAAGTCATGCCTCAGCCTTTGGATTTCAGCCTCATGAGCCCTGATCTTTTCCTGCACTTCTTGGGGATTCGCCCCTGGGGTGCTTTGGGGGCGTTGCCTTCCATCGGCCATTGGCTCTTTTCCAGGACGCCTCCTTCTCGGGGCCACTTCATCATCCGAAGATTCGGAGTCTCTCTCAGTGTATGGACCAGAAAATTCCCGATCCTCAGGGATAGGATCCAAACCTCGTATATAGGGGGGCGACCGCCCTCGTGCTTCGCTTCGCCCAGCATATCCACTTCCTCCAACCTCAGGGTGAAGGGGCATCCCATAAGGGGGGTTAGTAGTAACAATAGTTGAATATTCATACCCGACGGGTCGAGAATTCACAGGTATATGTATTTGTTGAACTTGAGGATTCGTACCTTGAATAATCGGGGGAGTTGTCCCTTGTGGCTGAGGATGAGTTGCCCCTGTCTGGGCTTCCCCCTGAGTAGATGCATAAGTTGAATGAGGAGGAACCTCCACGGTTGATGAAATCACCTGGGTTGTCCCTGATGGTGTTCCCTCCTCCAGAGTGCTGGTTGTTCTCCGTGTTCTCGCCATGGTTGTTGTTGCGTTTTTCCCACAGACGGCGCCAAATGTTATGGATAAGAAATCAAGGTTATTACTTGTTGTATTTAATACTAAGATTCGGGAGCTCAAGGCCTTTAATGGCTGCTCTCGTGTTTCGTGACTCAATCTGCCTTTACGAGATGCCTACGTATCTCTGTGAATTAGAGAATCAAGCCAAAAAACGTAGTTCTGATTTGTGGGGGTGAGACCCCTTATATAGATGTGGGAGTCCTTGAATTGGACTTGGTATAGGAGACTTGGTGGACAAGCCTCTGAATTAGGATAGACTTAGGAGTCCTAGGAAGTAGGAAGCTGATTCCTTATCCTTTTAGGTCCCCTTGAGGCTAATCTATAAGGATTTATATCCTTATCGGGACTCTTCTCAATAGCTGATTTTTCCCTTATTAATTAATTACGAAATTAATTAATAATTAGGGCTTTTGGGCCTTTTTTATTCCATCAGGCCTGATCTGGCCCATCAGGCTTAACCTTTCTGGTCTGAGTTTCATATATCTTTTTATTGGGCCTAGCAGCCCACAACTTGTACAATTAATGCAGTATTTAATTATACAATCATAATTTATTTATCCCTATCACCGTTATACTGTTGTTGTGATGTATATATGTATATGCATTATCTTGCGGTAGATGCATGTTGGTTAATTAGCAAATGTTGCGATATATTGTAGCATGTTATATGGTACATATGCATGCCTGTTTCGTATTCTTGCCATATATATCTGTTGGTTCAGTTGATAATACCTATGCTAGAGGATAGCAGTATTTTGCATATACCCTTATTATAAGGACCCAAAAGGTGAAAACATTTTCTAAAACCGGGAGTCGAGGATCCCGAGTAGATTTTGTATATATGTATATATATATATATATAATTATATATATATGGTTATAGTTTTCAAAACTATTAATCGAATAAGGGTTATTCGATAACTTTATATTATTTATTGAATATTATTTTAAATATTATTCGAAGGCTTATGACTCCTTTAGAGTATTATTGAATATTACTTGGATATTCATTCGAGGATGTATGACTCCTTTATTTTATGAATATTATTTATAGTATTCATTTGAGGTATTATGACTCCTCTTATTACTTAATAGTATTCTTTATTGTATTAAAGAATAAGGTGTCGATAATCAAACTTATTTTTGATTATTCAAATAAAGATATTACTTTCGTATAAATATATCTTTGATTATTTGCTATTCATTTCAAGTATAAGTTTTCCAACTTCTACCTCAATTATTCTTTATGGGAATATTATTTAAATAATAATATTCAGATATTTCTTTCATATCGGGACTGATTTATTTTAATAAATCAGTATTACTCCAAACATTCTTAAAAATGTTTTCGAGTCATCAAAATGAATTTAAAAAGGGTAGAGCGGATCCCAAAACTTGTTTTCAAATTCAAGATCTTCCATTTTAAGGGGACTTGAATACTCGCTCAAAAATCTAGGGGATCCGGCTCTATGGTGTATTTTATATTCGCAACAAGGTTGCAGTTTTGGTAAATGAATTGATTACTTACCCAACGTTCGGGAAGTAAGTCCATCTATTGAGTCGGCATAAGCAACATGGGCTCAGTGGGCGTCCATGATAGTATAAGTGGCTCAGTGGGAGTCCATTAAATGCATAAGTGGCTGAGTGGCAGTCCATCATAAGGTCCTATTGTGGCCAGGGTGATGACCAGTGGGGAATTCGTCCATCTACTAGTAGAAAAGATTACTTATGTAACACCCCCAGATCCGGGGTCGGGGATCCGGGTTGTCACGGTCTTTCTTTCCACAATATCACTTCACTTAATTAATAATAATAACCTTATGCTGTGACCCCACACTAACACACACCACAACCCGTTATAGTCTCAGAGATGAAATTGAAATAAGTACAAGTCTTTGAGTCCACAATTTAAAAGTTATTACAACCCAAAACGATTACTTGATAAATTTACAGTTAATTGCCATTATCTGCCAAAAGTTATAATTATACATAATTGATTCTCAAAAGTAGATGGTCTGATCTACAATAGATCTACCTCTGCAGCTATAGCAGCTACAACATCATCGGGAAGACGCGGGACGCTTCCCACGCGCTTGCGCTGGGTCTGCTGGAGTCTGGTCATCTTTCCTAACTGTTGTTGTGTGATGAAGAAATAAAGCAAGAGTGAGCCTTACAGCTCGTAAGATAATATATAGTGATAACAATAATATAAGTATCTAAATGGATACTTACTAAAATCTTTTATCAAGTGTAAGATAATTACTTACTAGATATAAGTAAAAACAAGGAATGAAGTTACCAAATACTTCACTACACTTATATCATCTATAAAGCTACTTGAACTACCACTGTTCAAAGTATAAAGAGTTTTCAACAGTTCATCACATAGATGAGACTACAAAATAAGATTTGAATAGATTAAATCGTTGAAATATTATTAAAGGAAATGAAGTCATGATAAACTTCATTAAGTTCTGATATATATATATATATCCACATATACATCTTCTTTATACAATTTCCTGAAAACCTCTGTCATGTAAAGTATGAACAGAGTTGCAATATCCAATAAATTTGGAAAGGAAAAGAATTTTGGCATAAACCAGATATCTTGCTGATCAGGCAAAGATACCCATAAGTAACCTTTTCTACTAGTAGATGGACGAATTCCCCACTGGTCATCACCCTGGTCGCAATAGGACCTTATGCTGGACTGCCACTCAGCCACTTATGCATTTGATGGACTCCCACTGAGCCACTTACACTATCATGGACGCCCACTGAGCCCATGTTGCTTATGCCGACTCAATAGATGGACTTACTTCCCGAACATTGGGTAAGTAATCAATTCATTTACCAAAACTGCAACCTTGTTGCGAATATAAAATACACCATAGAGCCGGATCCCTCAGGTTTTGAGCGAGTATTTAAATCCCCTTAAAAAGGAAGATCTTAAATATAAAAATGAGTTTTGGGATCCGCTCTAACTTTTAAAAATCATTTTGAAGACTCGAAAACACTTTATAGAGTGTTGGGAGTAAAGCTGATATAATGAAGTAAATCAGTCCCCAGAATATTTAAAAAAAAATGACTGAATATTATTATTTAAATAATATTCCCATAAAGAATAATCTTTATAAAAATAATTAAAGTAGAAGTATTAAAACTTATACTTGAAACGAGTATTAAATAACCAAAGATATACTTATATGAAAGTACTATCTTTATTTGAATAATCGAAAATAAGTTTGATTATTGACACCTTATTCTTTAATAAAATAAAGAATATACCTCAGCAAATAATCGGAGTCATAGATCCTCAAATGAATATTCAAATAATATTCATTAAATAATATAAACTGAGTCATAAGCCCTCGAATGAATATTCAAATAATATTCAATAAATAATATAAAAGAGTCATAAGCCCTCGAATGAATATTCAAAATAATATTCAATAAATAATATAAAAGAGTCATAAGCCCTCGAATGAATATTCAAATAATATTCAGATAAATAAATAAAAGGAGTCATAAGTCCCCGAATGAATATTCAAAATAATATTCATTAATAAAATAAAAGGAGTCATAAGTCCTCGAATGAATATTCAAAATAATATTCATTTAATATAAAGGAGTCATACGCCTTCGAATAATATTCGAAATAATATTCAATAATAAAATAAAGTTAAAGTTATCGAATAAACCTTATTCGATTAATAGTTTTGAAAACTATGACCATATATATATATATAAGTATATATATATATATCCATATATACAAAATCTACTCGGGATCCTCGACTCCCGGTTTTAGAAAATGTTTTCACCTTTGGGTCCCTGTACTAAGGGTATATGCAAATTACCGCTATCCTCTAGCATAGGTATTATCAACTGAATCAACAGATATATAAATGGAAAGAATGCGAAACAGGCATGCATATATATATACCATAGCAGCATGCTTCAATATATTGCATCATTTGCTAATTAACCAACATGCATCTATCGCAAGATAATGCAAATACATATATTCATCACAACAACAGTTATAACGGGTAGAAAACTTGCCTGAGCGACTTGGGGTGATAAAAGGCTCGGGACGAGTCTGGTAACCTATAAACAACAAGTAAGTTGGAATTAAACCAAAATCACTTGTAAATCTATACTTTAACTAACTTAGACTCTAACGCTTGTTTTGCGCTCACTGATTCGCTTAAGTCACTCGGGTACCCTCGGCTCCACCATTTTTAATAATTTAACCTTTACGAGTTTTAAAAGCGATTCCTTCGCGAGTGTCTTACCAACTGCCTAACACACTTACCATAAATGTTTCATACATTAATTAACCCTTTTTGGTCTTTAACCTATGTTTCAAAGTAAGGCGAGGGAAAAAGTTTCGTTCGCGAAATGCCGTTACTTGAAACGGTCGTTTCTCCTAAACCGTGCATCGGAATCGAACGAACTACATATCAAAACGAAGCTCGTAACATGAGCTATCTAAACATGGCAGTGGTCATATTCTATCAGGGGGTTCTCGGGTCCTAATGCTATGCACAAAAACAGTCCAAAGAAAATCGGACGTTACGACGGCTATGTTTACGCGATTTCCAATATTTTAAACCATTCAAAACCCTCCCAATTCAACCTCAAATCCAACATACAACCAACATCCATCCTTATCACATCATAACAACCCCAACCAATTCAATTTAATCATTTATACTTATGCCTAAGCTTAATTTAACCATACTTAAGTTCTTTTCATCAAAACCTCAACATTTACCATTCCATTTCACTACCATTTCAAATCCCAAACTCTAATCACAACAACAAGCTACAATATCATCCTACTAATCAAAATCATCTTATAATATATAGGAATCTAGGGTTTGGAGATGGTATACCTTCCTTGAAGTGGTGGGAGGAGCTAGGAAGCCTTAAGAAGCTTTGAGAAGTCTTAGGAAAGCTTGGATCTTCAAGAAAAACAAGAAAAACTTCAAGTTAAAAACTTGAAAACACTATTCATAGTCTTCTTCTTTGATTAAATGAAGAAGATTGAGAAGGAATTAATGGCTTAAACTCATGATATAGCCCTAACTAAGCATGAAGATGGTTAGGGAATTATCTTACCAATTTAGGAAGCTTGGATCTTTGATTTTGAATTTTTCTTGCCTTTTGAATAGTGAAAAGCCGTGAGCAATGAAGAACTAATGCCTTGGTTCTTTTTGATTTTTGATGAAGAATGAATTTACTTGGCTTGGTTGCTTGGTTTTTGTATTTGATTTAGTCAATTACCTTTTTGCCCTTGAATTTGTGTGGTTACAAAGCCACCACACCTCCTTCCTTCCCATGTCATGCTTATGTCATCCTCATGATGTCATCCTCCCTTCCTTGTCCTCTTTCTATTGGTTGGATGACATCATTCCCACTAATCCTTTTGATTAACTTCCTAATCGTTTGCCTAATGACCGCTGATCTGTTATACGGTTCGCTTAACTTTCGTTCTCGTTTATCGTTTGAAGGATCATACCCGGGATCTTATTACTTAGGTTCCCTTAACCTTTCTCAATACATTATATTCCTTTTTATGATCCTCTATTATAATCCTTTAATTTAAATCCTTTTTATCCTGTTACCTTATACTCAATTCTCTCCGTATCTTGTGGATTTCCGGGAAAAACCAAAGTGTTCGGAATTGGATTCTGACGATCTTTACATACACTTATATACTACATAGAGTACTAATAATATCCCAGAATATCCATAACAGAACCCCTACATAGTGTGGCGTGAAAAGTTTCTTCATTCAGCTAAAACACTATTCACAAGGGTTACAAAAAGTTGAAAATTTTGGGGTTATTACAGTCTCCCCTCCTTAAAAGGATTCCGTCCCGGAATCAAACAGAAAACAAATGGGGGTACTTTTCTAGCATTGTGCTCTCTAGTTCCCAAGTTGATTCTTCCACATTATGATTCTGCCATAGTACTCTGACTAGCTTGATCACTTTGTTCCGAAGCACCTGCTCCTTCTTATCCATAATCCTTACTGGCTTCTCCACGTAAGTTAGATCTGGCTGCATATCCACCTGCTCGTACTCCACTATGTGCCTGGCATCCCGATGATACCTCCTTAGCATTGACACATGGAACACATTATGAACTTGTTGCAAATTAGGGGGTAGGGCTAGCTCGTAAGCTAACTTTCCAATCCGTCTTAATATCTCAAAAGGTCCAATGTATCTTGGGCTTAGTTTTCCTTTCTTTCCGAACCTCATTAATCCCTTCCAAGGGGATACTTTCAACAGTACTAAGTCCCCTGCTTCATATTCCTTGTCCTTTCGGGCTAGGTCTGCATATTTCTTCTGTCTGTCTTGGGCTGCTACAAGTCGCCCTCTGATAAGATCCACTATATCTTTGGTCCTTTGGACCACTTCGGGTCCGAGCATCTTCCGCTCTCCTACTTCATCCCAGTATAAGGGAGATCGACACCTTCTTCCGTACAGGGCCTCATAAGGCGGCATTCCGATGCTAGCATGAAAGCTATTGTTATAAGAAAACTCGATCAACGGCAAGTGATCATCCCAACTTCCTTTAAGGTCTATTGCACAGACTCTCAACATATCCTCTAGTGTCTGGATGGTCCTTTCACTCTGTCCATCCGTCTGGGGATGGTACGCGGTACTCATATTTAACTTGGTCCCCGCACATTCCTGAAAGCTCCTCCAAAATCTGGAGTTGAACTTGGGGTCTCGGTCTGAGACAATGGACGCTGGGACTCCATGTCGCGTCACTATTTCCTTAAGGTAAATGTCCACCAGTCTATCGACTGTGTATCTCTCATTAATAGGAATGAAATGAGCTGACTTTGTCAGTCGGTCTATAATTACACAAATGGCGTCGTGATTGGCTTTCGTCCTTGGCAAGCCTACAACAAAATCCATCGCTATTTGTTCCCATTTCCATTCGGGAATCTCCAGGGGTCGTAAGAGTCCACTGGGTCTTTGGTGCTCTGCCTTTACCCTTTGGCAAGTCAAACATTTGTTTACCCATTCTGCTACGTCCCTCTTCATGTTGGGCCACCAGTAATATTCCTTCAAATCCCTATACATCTTGGTACTCCCCGGGTGAATGGAATACCTTGAACTATGGCTTTCATCCAAAATCTCATCTTTAAGCTCTTGAACATTTGGAACCCAAATCCGGTAGGAGTACCTCATTATCCCTTTATCATCTTTCTCAGTATGGATCTCCTCTCCAGTCATTGACTCTCTGCCTTCATTCATTATTTTCTCTTGGCACAATCTGATCTTTTCCAATAACTCTGGCTGCATTGAGATCTCAAAAAGCTTTTCAGTTCCGGTTCCGGTTACCTTTACTTCTATTTCCATTTTCTCAAAATCCCTTATCAATTCTTCCGAAGTCGTTATCATTCTGAGTCTTTCCTTTCTACTAAGGGCATCAGCCACCACATTGGCTTTCCCTGGATGATAGAGAATCTCACAATCATAGTCCTTGATTAGTTCTAACCATCTCCTCTGGCGCATGTTGAGCTCTTTCTGCGTAAATATGTACTTGAGGCTCTTATGGTCTGTGAAAATCTCGCACTTCTCTCCATACAAGTAGTGCCTCCAAATTTTTAAGGCGAATACTATTGCCGCGAGCTCAAGGTCATGAGTAGGATATCTAATCTCGTATTCCTTCAGTTGTCTCGACGCATACGCAATCACTTTACCGTGCTGCATAAGCACACATCCTAATCCTTTGTGCGACGCGTCACTATATATCACAAAATCCCCTTTTCCGTCCGGCAATGCCAACACCGGAGCCGTTATCAACCTTTTCTTTAATTCTTGAAAACTGTTCTCACATTTCTGCGTCCATTCAAACTTCTCTGTCTTACGAGTAAGTCGTGTCAAAGGGGCTGCGATCTTCGCAAAATCCTGTACAAATCTACGATAGTAGCCGGCCAATCCTATGAAACTCCTTATCCTCTGTGGGTGTGGTTGGCCTTTCCCAATTTGAGACCGCCTCTATCTTGGAGGGGTCGACCAATACTCCTTCTTTATTTATCACATGTCCTAAAAACTGTACTTCATTCCGCCAGAATTCACACTTCGAGAATTTGGCATACAACTGCTCCTCTCTGAGTATCCCTAGAGCTATCCTCAAATGCTCTGCATGTTCTGTCTCAGTCCTTGAGTAGATCAAAATATCATCAATAAAAACTATCACACATTTGTCCAAGTACTTCTTAAATACTCTATTCATTAAATCCATGAAAGCCGCTGGGGCGTTGGTTAATCCAAAGGACATTACCAAGAACTCATAATGCCCATACCTGGTACGGAACGCTGTCTTGGAAATATCTTCGGGTTTAATCTTTAGTTGGTGATATCCAGTTCTCAGGTCGATCTTGGAAAAATAAACAGCATCCTTTAGCTGGTCGAACAGATCGTCTATTCTAGGTAATGGGTACCTGTTCTTTATGGTTAGCTTGTTCAACTCTCGATAGTCTATGCACAGCCTCATGCTCCCATCTTTCTTCTTAACAAATAAAACTGGTGCTCCCCATGGAGACACACTGGGTCTTATCATACCCTTATCCAAGAGTTCCTGCAATTGGATAGCTAATTCCTTCATTTCTAACGGGGCTAACCGGTAAGGTGCTTTTGAAACTGGCGCCGTCCCTGGGGCCAACTCAATAGCAAATTCAATCACTCTATCGGGTGGTAATCCTGGAAGGTCTTGTGGGAATACATCTTCAAATTCGTTGACTACTGGAATATCTTGTAAGTTGGGCACCTCCTTCTACGTGTCCACCACATAGGCTAGGTAAGCCTCACTTCCTTTTCGTAGCATCCTTTTGGCCTGGGCCATAGTCAAAAATTTTTGCGTCTGCCTCTTTCCTCCTTCTTTCTTCCCTGGGACATTTAACTTAACTTTCTTCCCTTTACAGTCTATCTGAGCATCGTTGCTAGATAGCCAGTCCATTCCCAAAATTACATCAAACTCCCCTAATTTAAAAGGAATCAGATCAACACTAAAGGATTGCTCCCATATGCCTATCTCACAGGCGGGGTGAATCTGGTTAACAGGAATAATTTCCTGATTGGCTATTTCTACTTGCAAGGGTTCTATCAAGGGTTCAGCCTTAAGTCTTAACTTACGCGCAAGGTCCTTTGATATAAAAGATTTAGTTGCTCCCGAATCAAATAAAACATTTGCACTGACTGAATTTAGAGAAAGGGTACCTGCTATCACATCTGTATCTTTCATAGCATCCTGGACTGTCATGTTGAAAGTCCTCGCAGTAGGTGGCTTATTAGAAGCAGCCCTGCTTGCTCCCGAAGCTGCTGGTTTGTTCATTGGGCATTCCCTCTTGCAATGACCCGGGCGTCCACACTGATGACAAGTGGTGGTTGGAATGACGGCAGGGATTGATGAGGGGCACTTAGTTGAATAGTGGCCTTCCCGACCGCACTTAAAGCAGGTTACTGGCTTTCCTTTACACTCCCCAGTGTGATTCCTTCCACATATGTTACAGGCTGGCAATGGGGGTCGAGACTGGTTGGAATAGGACATTCTTGACTTCTGGCCGCCCTGGCTCACACTCACACTCATTGGCCGCTTAAACCCAGTGTTCCTTCCTGGTAGGGACACTGCTCCTCGATTAAATCTAGTTGGGAAGCTCCTTCCTGCGGAACCTCCACCCGTGCTCATACTTTTCCTCTTTATTCCTTTCTTCTCTCTTTCCTTCTGCATCTGTTCACTTCCGACTTCTACAATCGTTGCCTTTTGCACCAGAGTGGCATAGTCCGTAAGCTCAAGGATTGCCACCCTATTCTGAATTCACGGTTTCAGTCCCTGCTGAAACCTCCTAGCTTTCTTTTCCTCGGTGCTCACAAACTCCGGCACAAACCTTGATAACTCAGTAAATTTTGCCTCGTACTCTGCTACAGACAAGTTATTCTGCTTTAGCTCCAAGAACTTGAGCTCCATCTGGTTTTCCATAAACCTCGGGAAATACTTTCCCAGAAACAACTGACTAAATCTCTCCAGGTTATAATAGCATCTGTCTCCATGTTTTTCTTGGCCTCCCACCAGTAGTTAGCTTCTCCTTTCAGAAGGTAGGTAGCAAATACAGTCTTCTGTGCCTCATCGGTACTCAAAATCTCAAAAGATTTCTCCATTTCCTTTAACCATGCCCTTGCCTCAACTGGGTCGGCTGATCCGTGGAACTCAGGGGGCTTAAGGGACTTAAAAGCCCTGAAAGAGTTTGCCACAGTATTGTTATTTCCCTGAGGGGGTGGATTGGGTTGACGTTCCAAATTCTGCCTTAGGAGTTGCATGAACTGGCTCATGGGATCCATGCCTGGGTTTGGTACTGGTTGCTCAACCTCGGTTTCTCCTTCTTCAGCCTCTATCTCAAATCCCTCAACATCATATGTTTCCTCCTCCTCTTCATACAGGGAGTCATCCTGTTCCACATAATCCTCATCTTCCTCTTCACTGTGTTCTTGGTTTCTATTGTCCTGATTATGGCTTCCCTGGTCCTCAGATCCAGGGTTCGCCCTAGTTCCAATCTTTCCTGGCGGCATGATTCTGATAATAATAAAAACAATTATTGGGAAAATTCAACGTTAGGTCACAATCATAAACAACATTGTGCCTTGCACAGCTCTTATAATGGGGAGAACGTATATCGCAATTCTATTATTTTAAGAAAGTTCTAATACGAAGTGCAGTAATAATAATGATAAAAACAGTGATCCCGTCACTATGGAACTGAACCGAAAGGAAACAAATATATACATAATGCGAGAAATACATAGTTTGATCTGGTCAAAAGTACAACAGTGCTACAGTCATCTGTCCCAAAAGTGATACACAAGAGTCTATCTGTCTAGTCAGAAAAAGGGATGCTATATACAAGTCAACTATCCCGGAAAATTGGCTCTTACTAAGGCCTCGGCTAACTAGACAACTAGACTATTTCGTCATCAATCCTGAATCACACACCGGAGCGGGTCAGCTCCCAAACCCTTTCCATCGCACGACGGAAGATATAGTCGGCCTGCCGCCTGGAGATCCTACCATGCCTGTCCCCCTGGAGAGATCTGAGTCTCGCTCGGGACGTGAGCTCTATCCCCGTAAGCTCCCTCCTCAAGGATCGGGGTATAGAAGCCCTAGTCTCATAAGCTCGGGTACGCCTACCCGCCCTCTCTGCATCCAACTCCCTCCTGGCCTCATCTAGTCGGCCCTCGGCAACAGCCACTCGGGTCCTCAGAACATCCTGAACATATCCATGTGCTAACGAAGACTGCCTGTGGGCAGGGTCAAGAGGTGGTGAATCCGGAGCCGCTGAGGGTGCCTCCTCGGTCTGCCTAGGCTCGGAAGTATGGGTCTCTGAGCTGTCATCATCAAGAATCCAAGATAGTGGTGGAGGGGTAGGGGCTCTGACCACCGGAAGTGTGGGTAATGGGGTACCAGCATACACTACCATAGGTCCAACACGCTCCTCAGCTACTGGGACCTCATCCGGGTCCTCCTCATCTGGAATAGCAATAACCTCTGTCTCTGACTCCTCTGAGGGGTCCTCCTCATCTGAAATAGCAATGACCTCCGTCTCTGACTCCTCTGAGGGGTCTTCCTCATCCTCCTCCATCTCAGGCTCCTCCTGATCCTCAACATCTAGCAATGCCTCATCATGCTCACGCTCGAACATCTCAGGGTCCTCTATCTCAGGCGCCTACACATTAAACGAGCTAAGTTACTATCATGATACTTATAAGGGTTCCCGTAAGGGTTTTAACTGTCAGCACTACTTTAAGTAGTCCGACCATGAACTTGGCAAGAGTTCTTATTATCTTTGTGAGTTTGTTATTATATCGACGCATCATCTCTGAGGTTTATAACGCTTAGCTCTGATACCATTTCTGTAACACCCTCAGATCCGGGGTCGGGGATCCGGGTTGTCACGGTCTTTCTTTCCACAATATCACTTCACTTAATTAATAATAATAACCTTATGCTGTGACCCCACACTAACACACACCACAACCCGTTATAGTCTCAGAGATGAAATTGAAATAAGTACAAGTCTTTGAGTCCACAATTTAAAAGTTATTACAACCCAAAACGATTACTTGATAAATTTACAGTTAATTGCCATTATCTGCCACAAGTTATAATTATACATAATTGATTCTCAAAAGTAGATGGTCTGATCTACAATAGATCTACCTCTGCAGCTATAGCAGCTACAACATCATCGGGAAGACGCGGGACGCTTCCCACGCGCTTGCGCTGGGTCTGCTGGAGTCTGGCCATCTTTCCTAACTGTTGTTGTGTGATGAAGAAATAAAGCAAGAGTGAGCCTTACAGCTCGCAAGATAATATATAGTGATAACAATAATATAAGTATCTAAATGGATACTTACTAAAATCTTTTATCAAGTGTAAGATAATTACTTACTAGATATAAGTAAAAACAAGGAATGAAGTTACCAAATACTTCACTACACTTATATCATCTATAAAGCTACTTGAACTACCACTGTTCAAAGTATAAAGAGTTTTCAACAGTTCATCACATAGATGAGACTACAAAATAAGATTTGAATAGATTAAATCTTTGAAATATTATTAAAGGAAATGAAGTCATGATATACTTCATTAAGTTCTGATATATATATATATATATATATATCCACATATACATCTTCTTTATACAATTTCCTGAAAACCTCTGTCATGTAAAGTATGAACAGAGTTGCAATATCCAATAAATTTGGAAAGGAAAAGAATTTTGGCATAAACCAGATATCTTGCTGATCAGGCAAAGATACCCATAAGTAACCTTTTCTACTAGTAGATGGATGAATTCCCCACTGGTCATCACCCTGGTCGCAATAGGACCTTATGCTGGACTGCCACTCAGCCACTTATGCATTTGATGGACTCCCACTGAGCCACTTACACTATCATGGACGCCCACTGAGCCCATGTTGCTTATGCCGACTCAATAGATGGACTTACTTCCCGAACATTGGGTAAGTAATCAATTCATTTACCAAAACTGCAACCTTGTTGCGAATATAAAATACACCATAGAGCCGGATCCCTCAGGTTTTGAGCGAGTATTTAAATCCCCTTAAAAAGGAAGATCTTAAATATAAAAATGAGTTTTGGGATCCGCTCTAACTTTTAAAAATCATTTTGAAGACTCGAAAACACTTTATAGAGTGTTGGGAGTAAAGCTGATTTAATGAAGTAAATCAGTCCCCAGAATATTTAAAAAAAATGACTGAATATTATTATTTAAATAATATTCCCATAAAGAATAATCTTTATAAAAATAATTAAAGTAGAAGTATTAAAACTTATACTTGAAACGAGTATTAAATAACCAAAGATATACTTATATGAAAGTACTATCTTTATTTGAATAATCGAAAATAAGTTTGATTATTGACACCTTATTCTTTAATAAAATAAAGAATATACCTCAGCAAATAATCGGAGTCATAGATCCTCAAATGAATATTCAAATAATATTCATTAAATAATATAAACTGAGTCATAAGCCCTCGAATGAATATTCAAATAATATTCAATAAATAATATAAAAGAGTCATAAGCCCTCGAATGAATATTCAAAATAATATTCAATAAATAATATAAAAGAGTCATAAGCCCTCGAATGAATATTCAAATAATATTCAGATAAATAAATAAAAGGAGTCATAAGTCCCCGAATGAATATTCAAAATAATATTCATTAATAAAATAAAAGGAGTCATAAGTCCTCGAATGAATATTCAAAATAATATTCATTTAATATAAAGGAGTCATACGCCTTCGAATAATATTCGAAATAATATTCAATAATAAAATAAAGTTAAAGTTATCGAATAAACCTTATTCGATTAATAGTTTTGAAAACTATGACCATATATATATATATAAGTATATATATATATATATCCATATATACAAAATCTACTCGGGATCCTCGACTCCCGGTTTTAGAAAATGTTTTCACCTTTGGGTCCCTGTACTAAGGGTATATGCAAATTACCGCTATCCTCTAGCATAGGTATTATCAACTGAATCAACAGATATATAAATGGAAAGAATGCGAAACAGGCATGCATATATATATACCATAGCAGCATGCTTCAATATATTGCATCATTTGCTAATTAACCAACATGCATCTATCGCAAGATAATGCAAATACATATATTCATCACAACAACAGTTATAACGGGTAGAAAACTTGCCTGAGCGACTTGGGGTGATAAAAGGCTCGGGACGAGTCTGGTAACCTATAAACAACAAGTAAGTTGGAATTAAACCAAAATCACTTGTAAATCTATACTTTAACTAACTTAGACTCTAACGCTTGTTTTGCGCTCACTGATTCGCTTAAGTCACTCGGGTACCCTCGGCTCCACCATTTTTAATAATTTAACCTTTACGAGTTTTAAAGCGATTCCTTCGCGAGTGTCTTACCAACTGCCTAACACACTTACCATAAATGTTTCATACATTAATTAACCCTTTTTGGTCTTTAACCTATGTTTCAAAGTAAGGCGAGGGAAAAAGTTTCGTTCGCGAAATGCCGTTACTTGAAACGGTCGTTTCTCCTAAACCGTGCATCGGAATCGAACGAACTACATATCAAAACGAAGCTCGTAACATGAGCTATCTAAACATGGCAGTGGTCATATTCTATCAGGGGGTTCTCGGGTCCTAATGCTATGCACAAAAACAGTCCAAAGAAAATCGGACGTTACGACGGCTATGTTTACGCGATTTCCAATATTTTAAACCATTCAAAACCCTCCCAATTCAACCTCAAATCCAACATACAACCAACATCCATCCTTATCACATCATAACAACCCCAACCAATTCAATTTAATCATTTATACTTATGCCTAAGCTTAATTTAACCATACTTAAGTTCTTTTCATCAAAACCTCAACATTTACCATTCCATTTCACTACCATTTCAAATCCCAAACTCTAATCACAACAACAAGCTACAATATCATCCTACTAATCAAAATCATCTTATAATATATAGGAATCTAGGGTTTGGAGATGGTATACCTTCCTTGAAGTGGTGGGAGGAGCTAGGAAGCCTTAAGAAGCTTTGAGAAGTCTTAGGAAAGCTTGGATCTTCAAGAAAAACAAGAAAAACTTCAAGTTAAAAACTTGAAAACACTATTCATAGTCTTCTTCTTTGATTAAATGAAGAAGATTGAGAAGGAATTAATGGCTTAAACTCATGATATAGCCCTAACTAAGCATGAAGATGGTTAGGGAATTATCTTACCAATTTAGGAAGCTTGGATCTTTGATTTTGAATTTTTCTTGCCTTTTGAATAGTGAAAAGCCGTGAGCAATGAAGAACTAATGCCTTGGTTCTTTTTGATTTTTGATGAAGAATGAATTTACTTGGCTTGGTTGCTTGGTTTTTGTATTTGATTTAGTCAATTACCTTTTTGCCCTTGAATTTGTGTGGTTACAAAGCCACCACACCTCCTTCCTTCCCATGTCATGCTTATGTCATCCTCATGATGTCATCCTCCCTTCCTTGTCCTCTTTCTATTGGTTGGATGACATCATTCCCACTAATCCTTTTGATTAACTTCCTAATCGTTTGCCTAATGACCGCTGATCTGTTATACGGTTCGCTTAACTTTCGTTCTCGTTTATCGTTTGAAGGATCATACCCGGGATCTTATTACTTAGGTTCCCTTAACCTTTCTCAATACATTATATTCCTTTTTATGATCCTCTATTATAATCCTTTAATTTAAATCCTTTTTATCCTGTTACCTTATACTCAATTCTCTCCGTATCTTGTGGATTTCCGGGAAAAACCAAAGTGTTCGGAATTGGATTCTGACGATCTTTACATACACTTATATACTACATAGAGTACTAATAATATCCCAGAATATCCATAACAGAACCCCTACATAGTGTGGCGTGAAAAGTTTCTTCATTCAGCTAAAACACTATTCACAAGGGTTACAAAAAGTTGAAAATTTTGGGGTTATTACAACTTATTGGTATCTTTTCCTGATCAGCGAGATATCTGGTTTATGCCAAAATTCTTTTCCTTTCCAAAATTCATTGGATGTTCCAAACTCTGTTCATACTTTACATGACAGAGGTTTTCAGGAAATGTATAAAGAAGATGTATATGTGGATATATATATACATATATCAGAACTTAATGAAGTATATCATAACTTCATTTCCTTTAATAATATTTCAAAGATTTAATCTATTCAAATCTTGTCTTGTAGTCTCATCTATATGATGAACTGTTGAAAGCTCATTATACTTTGAACAGTGGTAGTTCAAGTAGCTTTTTAAATGATATAAGTGTAGTGAAGTATTTGGTAACTTCATCCCTTATTCTTACTTATATCTAGTAAGTAATTATCTTACACATGATAAAAGATTCTAGTAAGTATCTATTTAGATACTTATATTATTGTTATCACTATATATTATCTTGCGAGCTGTAAGGCTCACTCTTACTTTATTTCTTCATCACACAACAACAGTTAGGAAAGATGGCCAAACTCCAGCAGACCCAGCGCAAGCGCGTGGGAAGCGTCCCGCGTCTTCCCGATGATGTTGTGGCTGCTATAGCTGCAGAGGTAGATCTATTGGTAGATCAGGCATTCTATTTTTGAGAATCAAATTATGTATAATTATAACTTGTGACAGATAATGGCAATTAACTGTAAATTTATCAAGTAATCATTTTGGGTTGTAATAATTTTTAAATTGTGGATTCAAAGACTTGTACTTATTTTAATTTCATCTCTGAGACTATAACGGGTTGTGGTGTGTGTTAGTGTGGGGTCACAGCATAAGGTTATTTATTATTAATTAAGTGAAGTGATATTGTGGAAAGAAAGACCGTGACGACCCGGATCCCCGACCCCGGATCTGGGGGTGTTACATCTGCTATAGTCCATCCAATTGCTGATTTAAACTCTCTCAGAATTCTCAAGAGCTTGTCTTCGTCACTACCTGAAAGGTCAGATGTAATAATAACATGCAAAGTAGATGCATCGCCTAAAAAAGCATACTTCAAGTGATCATGCACTAGTTTGAACTCAAGTGTGGGAGCTTCCTGAATAGATAGTTTGAGACGCTCTTGAGAATTTTTCAGCTTTGCTAATCCAAGAGACTCGAATGGCAAATGAGACGCCTTCCAAACCCGGGTCGGAAGTTTGGGGTTCACAACACACACACAAACACTCAATATATATAAATACCTGCTTATGAAAGTAATATATGCAAAGACCCTACTTACCATAATCATGGATCGTAACAGGTTAAAGTATGAAAATAAGCCACAACCTTAACTTTTATTACATCGTACCAAATCCCAACTAGTTCCGCTTACAACTGATAATGATATCATTCTTACAATCTTACATAATTCATCTACATTATAAAGCTCCTGCTAACTCGTTCCATCTTTTCCTGGAATCCTAGTTCGCACACTGGACTGGGAATCCTCGTTATCAACCATTTCCTTTTCAACTATAAAATAACATGACAGATTTGTAAGAGTGAGCTAACTAGCTTAGCAAGTCATAATAGCAATAACTAAGGTTCGGCAATGTTCAGTTGAAATGATTCATAAGTATCAAGTTTCTGGATAAGCAATTAATAGAATTGGATATCCTTTTCATTTTTAAAAACCAAGGTTAGGCTGCTGATCAGTCATGCACTAACCCCGAGCAAAGCTCCCAGCTTTGCTCTATATACTGGATCCAAGGCATGCATTGGCCTAATATGACCATGAATCTGGTCGGACCACGAATCTGGTCCCCATTTATAAAACCATCTAATTCTAAAATAATTCAATAAAACAGAATCATAATTAACATTGATAAAGCATTTATCTCAGAGCATAAAACATTTCACAGGTATCAGCAGGGTGTATCAAGGTGTAAGTATGAAGAACAGCTTCAAGTCTGATGAAGAATCAAGTATCTGAAGAACAATGGTTCAATGATAATACAGGGTATTGATCTTTGATGTGATAGGGTATTCCAGGGTGTATAAGTTTTTGCATGCTCAAGAATTCTGTTAAAATACTTGGTTTATGGGGTGTATGTATTTGTGGAGTAGTATCGTATATGTCTGGCTTGTATCTGAGAATTCAATAATTAATGGTTTCTGAAGAATAAGGCTTATGGCTCAAGATCAACAAGAATCAGGGTTCAAGGTTAAATAGTTTAAAGTGCTTGCAATATAAAACAATATTTATTTTGAATGATAACAGCATGTTATGAGAAAGTTCATAAATATTCGCAATATATCTCGAAGAAAGGTTCAGAAGGACTTTCCTTATCGTAGATGATTTCCAACTTGTACTCATCTAACAGTTCTACTCATTATTCATTTTCCTTCTTTTTATATGCCTTGCTTTTATTCATCAATCACTTGCCTTCTCTTTCTATGCTTTAATTATATCTACGGATCACTGACTTTCTTTATCTATGCCTCTCTTACTCTGATAGGTATCACAGCCATCTATCGATACTCAATCTCATACTATTCTAATTGTCACATAGACGTCATAAGCTTTTATCTACCCTTCGTTTTACCCAAATCCGATTTACGGATTGAAAGTTATGACCAAAACGGTCAAACAATAACCACATAGGCATATAACACATTAATCAGATAACATGTAGCACATAGCACGTAATATATTCAATCAAAATAATTTTTTAAAGAAGATTCGGGGTCAAAATGATTTTTTAGATATTTATTACGAATTTTTGAACATTTTTTGGAATTAAAATTGGACTTCGAATCATTTTATAATTAAATAATAGGGTTCGAACACCTGAATTTGACTTTAAAATAATTTTATAATAATTATCGAGCCTTGACAATAATTTAAAATAATATTTTAAAGTTCGAAACTATTTTTCAGAATTTTTAAACGAATTTTAAATAATTAAATCTAATTATTAAATCAATTAAAATTAATTAATAATTAATTAAATTAATTAATCAATTAATAATAAATTAATCGATTAATTAAAATAATTGAAAATTAATAAAAATTAATTAATAAAAATAATTTCGATTTGTTTTTGAATAAATAAATAATTAAAATAATTTTTCTGAATTTAAAATAAATAGATAAACAATTTTCTAATTTTTAAAATAAAAGAATATTTTTTTGAAATTTTTTTAAAAAGGAAGGACTGAATTGCAAAACAGGTGAAAGGTAGGTGATGAAATTGCACTTTCACCACCTCCTCCACCCTCCGCCACCGACAGCCATGGCTGCCGCCATCGAGCTCGCCGGCGGCGGCTGCAACCCGCCCAGATCTGCTCCAAAAAGTGCAGATTTATTCCCCTTACTATCAGCAACTGCTTTATGCAATTGAAATTCACAAAACATCAGTAGTTTGGCCGAATTTTGGCCGGGAAATGAAGAACACCGCCGCCGTTCTTCATTTCCGATCTGGTCGAAATCAGACTCCTAAAATCCAGTAAAAATCATGAAGCGATTCCTCTCAACAATACCAACATCATGGCAGCATCAGTTTTTATCCAGAACCAATGGAATTAAAACCCCTAATTTTGAATTAAAAATATTCAAGAACACAAACCCTAGTTCTTCATTCGGAGAATCAAACATCAATTTAAGCATGTTATTGAACTCAGTTTTTGACATATAATATACCAAAATGACCAGGGAGAAAAGATCTACATGAATATGCCATCAAATCATGTCAAAAACATCAAGAACAAAAAATCATAATTTAATCCATAATTAATTTGAATTAAAATAATTAAATCAGAAAAATACCTTGATTTTTGGCCAAAAATAGATGGTTGATTCAGAAAGTGGATTTCGAGAGCTTCATTTTGATATATTGCACGCCCGAATCGGAGTTCGATAACGCCTTCGTTTGTGCGATTGATTTTCAAAATATAGTGTTTTAATAAAGTTTTCTCTGGTTTTCAGGGTTTGTACTGTCTGATTATGATTTTACGCGTGAAAATGAAATAATAAAGGGCTATTTATATCTACAGAATATTGGTACGTTCTGGATCGTGTTGGATCGATAAATACGTTCGTTTTCGATAAATATTATCCTTTTTGGATAAACACTATCCTGTTTTGGATAAGCACTATCTTGTTTTGGATAAGCACTATCCTATTTCGGATAATTATCAAAACCGGGCTTTTATAAAACGATTTGTACGAAGATATTGTTATCAAAAAGGGTTAGCGTATCGAAAATATTGCGCCGGCCGCGCACGGGTCAAACCTTAATCCGGATCGAAAAAGTCAAAATATGGAAAATGTCCGGAATTACCAAATTAGGTTAGGAAAGAGTTTTCGGAAGAGTTTCGGGTTGTAAAAACGTAAAAACGGTTGAGGTCGGACGATTCCCGGCCTTAGAAAATAATTTTGTAATTATTTAGAAAATAATTAATAAATTCATAAATCAATATAAAATCATATAATACTCCAAAAATTACCAGAAAAATACCTTAATTATCTATATTTTATTCTGTACATAAAAAAATTAACATACTTATACTTTACCACATATAGACATCCACATGACCACACCAATCATCAAATAATTCACCAAAAATCACATAAATTCACATAAAAATTATTTATTGATAAAGATAATTACACGTCATGTCCCGGATATTACAGCAAATCCAATCTCCTTTTTCATGGAGAAGCATTCAAATACTGCAGCTGCTCTGTCCCCTCTCCATCTTCACTATCAGATTCCCCTATTAAGGCTCTCTCTAAGGCATCAGTCCTTAGCATTTAATCAAGCTCCGAAGTCACTATAGAGTCGATCCACTCTTCTTCATCATTAGAGAATTTCATTGCATTGAAGATATTGAAAGTTACGTCCTGATCCTGAACCCTCATAGTAAGCTCACCATTTTGCACATCGATCAAAGTGCGCCTGTAGCTAAGAATGGTCTCCCCAAGATAATGGGAATATTCTTATCTTCCTTGAAGTCCAGAATGATAAAATCAGCAGGGAAGATGAGTTTATCCACCTTAACTAAGACATCCTCCAATACTCCTCGCGTATAAGTGATGGAACGGTCAGCCAGTTACAAGGACATGTTTACCGGTTTTGGATCAGGCAGACCGAGTTTCTTGAAGACAGACAAGGGCATCAGATTGATGCTAGCTCCTAAGTCACACAAACATTTGTCGAAAGATAGATTTCCAATGGTACAGGGTATCATGAAGCTTCCTAGATCTTTAAGCTTAGGAGAAAGTTTCTGTTGCAGCACAATATTGCTCTTTCATTAGAGCAACGGTTTCCAACTCCTCAAGATTTAGCTTCTGAGATAGAATACCCTTCATGAACTTAGCATAGCTCAGAATTTGTTCTAGAGCTTCCGCAAAAGGTAGGTTAATGTGCAACTTCTTGAAAACCACCAAAAACTTAGCAAACTGCTTGTCGAACTTCTGCTTTTGAAGCCTTTTAGGATGTGGAGGAGGTGGATAGACTTGTTTATCCCCTGTATTATCCTTAGGAGTAGTGTTTTAAATAACATTCTTCTTCGGTTCCGCTTTGCCATCCTTCTGATCAGCCTTTTTATCAATTTTTTCACTTTCTGAAAGTGGGAGGGGCGCGGGCACGCTGCTATAGGGCGCGGGCGCGCCCTCCTTTTGGAGAAAAAAATCATAATCTTCATTTTGATGATTTTGGGAACTCGCGGCCTTTCCAGACCTCAGGGTGATTACCTTAAGGTGTTCTTTGACTTCTCTCTTGCCTGGATTAGCCTCTGTGTCACTTGGAAGAGTTCCTTGTGGTCGGTTCAATAGGGCGTTAGCAATCTGCCCTATTTGATTCTCCAGAGTTTTGATTGAAACCGCTTGGCTCTTGCATATATGCCTCAACTCCTCCAATTCAGATTTTTCATTAGAAGATTGACTGACACCTTCATGAGATTGTTGTTACATTCCCTGTGGCTGAAAATGATGCCTTGGTGCATACTGTTGTTAAAAACCAGGAGGATTAAATTGCTTGTTTCCAAACTGCTGGTATGCTATTGTGCTGTTGCATACCACCCTAATTATTACTTCAGCTGAAGTTAGGAAGGTTATGGTTGTTGGAATGATAAGTAGCAGGAACAAGTTGCTGCGACCTCTGAAATTTGCTCACAAACTGAGCTGATTCACTAGATATATCAAATTGCTCCGTCGTATGCGATCCTGCATAAATCTTACAAACACTCATTATCTGTTAACACCATAGTTGGTCAGAGAATCGACCTTCATAGTCAACGCCTTTGGCTGCGCAGTGATAGCCGTAGTTGTATCCATCTCCAGAATTCCTACTACCTTTCCTTGTGGTAGCCTCTGAGTTGGAATATGATATTCATTCGCAGTCATCATCTTAATTAGCATATAAGATTCCTCATAGCTCTTAGCCCATAAGGAGCCACCTGATGCTGCATCGAGCATAGGTCTTGACTGTGCTCCCAAACCATTATAAAAGCAATTGATAACCATCCAGTCAGGCATTCTATGATGAGGACACTTCCTAAGCATCTCCTTGTAGCGCTCCCAAGCTTCACATAAAGACTCACCTGATTGCTGTGCAAATTGAGTAAGAGCATTCCTGATTGCAGCTGTCTTTGCCATAGGGAAGTATTTAGTAAGGAATTTCTGAGCAAGATCCTCACAAGTCGCAATAGAACCAGCTGGTAAAGAGTGTAACCAGCTCTTAGCTTTATCCCTCAGAGAGAATGGGAAATGTCTCAGTTTCACAGCATCTTCAGAAACATTATTGAACTTGAAGGTATCGCAGATCTCGATGAAATCCCTAATGTGTATATTGGGATCTTCCGTTGGAGCACCCCCAAACTGGACTGAATTCTGCACCATCTGAATTGTGCCAGGTTTGATCTCAAAGGTATTAGCTGCGATAGTTGGCCTGACAATGCTAGATTGAATGTCATTGATCTTTGGTTGAGAATAATCCATCAGTTCTTTCGTTGATGCTGCTGGTTCTCCTATTGTAATGATCACTTCTTCTTTGACTTATTTAACTTCTTCAAGAACTTCTTCTTCTAATTCTTCAACTTCTTTATCTTCTTCAATTGTTTCCTTACGAGACTGAGAACGTGTTCGCATACACGCTCTCTTAAGTACCTGAAACACAATAAAGTAACCGTAGTAAGTAAAGTAATCCGAGTCAGTGAACTTCAACGACCACTGATGTCAAGCACATAAACTAAAAATTAACACCGAGTCCCCGGAAGCGGTGCCAAAAACTTGTTCACAATAAAACACACATGAAAATACATGCAAGCGTACGCGATCACAAGTAGTATAAGATTTAAGTCAAGTTTGTTCTAACAGAGACTGATTTAGGTTAAATTCAGATTATGCACTTATGCAACAATGTATGATTATCGTTCACAACTAAGACAAGTAAAAAATTTGATTTGACTAACTACTTAAGAGATTATACTAGCATGCATTAACTAAGAGATTAAAAGTGAATTACTTATATGAGAATAAAACATGGGATTCTAACTTCATTAAATACTTCATTCAAAGTTTATGTCTTTATCAATAGTATGCGATAATGATGATAACTAATCAGATAACATGAAATTAGTATACGCTATCTTTCGATATACGTATACCCTACTACTAAGCATCCACAATTAAGATAGAAGCCAAATAGACACCACTTATGCTTAGACCCTATATGTCTATAGAATTTGAAAATATAACGGTTTAAGAACAAGTTATCTATTATGATTATATAGGGTGTGTAAGATGGTTAAAATTACTCCACGAATTATGCGAATTATGCATGTCAATTCATACATAAACCTATGCTAGCATGGAAAGTTCTAAACCTCTATATCCACTTTCGCTTCAATAAAGATTAACTAAACAATCTTAGATGTTAGCAACACATCAAAGACGAATAAGCACAACCAAACTATGAAATCATAAATCACCACACACTAAAGATTTAAAACAATCAACTATTGAAATCCATAAATAAATCCGCTAGAACCCCGTGATAACGATTAGTTCATGATCGAACGCATCGTCACCATGGGTTCCAATGACAACATGATACTAAATAAGTTCAGAATATTATGAGATAATATATAAAGTACTAGGGTTTAGAACAAGAACAAAACAAATATACAAAAATATCTCTTAAATCAAAGAATACAAAAGTATGAAACTAAATCGTCCTCTCCTTAGCCGTCTCATGTGCTCTAGGTCTTCTTAATGTTCTCCCTGGCTTCCTTGTTATTAAAAACGTCTTCTTTTCATTATATATAAGCCCCTGGTTGACCTGGACTCTTCAAATTACCCAATCAGACTCAAATTAGGATTCTGTAGCAAGTGTATGGCACGGGCGCGCTCTACCTAGCACGGGCACGTTATACCTAGCACGGGCGCGCTCTCTCTCTGTCCCTATGGCCGCGGGCGCGCCTGCTCTCTGGAGAATTTTCTGTATTTTCTTGATTCTTGCTCTGATCTTCGTGCAACCTTCCGCAACTCCATTCCTGACCTCTTATTAGCATAAAATCATTATAAATCTCCTTTCCACCTCCTGACTAGTGCCCTACAATGACTCAACACAAAACAAATAAAAAATACCAAATACTTGAGTCCAAAACACCAACTTAAGCCGATATGAAGCGTTCCAAGTGGATATAAATTCCACTTATCAGTGAGCTAAATTATTTATTCATAAGGTATAAATACTGTTATTACTTTATCAGCATTTATTCTAAATACTGATCTAGTTCTTTCAGCATTTATTATATTTTTTTAAAAAAAATCATGTTGGTATGATTACATCTAGACCTTATTTAAGGACTACCTCTAGTTGTATTACCACAGATCACTCTTCTTTAGCCACCTCTTATTTCTGTAGGACAATCTTCTTTAGCCATAAGGTATAAATACTGTTATTACTTTATCAGCATTTATTCTAAATACTGATCTAGTTCTTTCAGCATTTATTACATTTTTTTTTTAAAAAAAATCATGTTGGTATGATTACATCTAGACCTTATTTAAGGACTACCTCTAGTTGTATGACCACAGATCACTCTTCTTTAGCCACCTCTTATTTCTGTAGGACAATCTTGCTAAGCCTATTTGTGTGAGATGTGTCCAAAGATTAAGAGAAAAAATAGATTTTAAGAGAGGCAGGATCCTTCTTGGCAAAAGGAGAGGTAGATGAGAGATATGATTTAGTAATCCTTGTGAGGAAGCTCTGACTATTAAAAGTCATGAGATGTGTGCTGTGAGGAGTAGTGAGACTACTTTAAAAGAATAGAGAGGTTAAGATTTATTTGCAATATGTTTGCAGGTGCTCATAGTCCTAAATAAATAGATGCTGAACTGTTGTCTATTGAATATCAAGAACACTCTGATACACCAGGGGCTATTAATCTCCCTGCAAGTCTAAGTACTGATACTTTCTTGTAGTCCATACATTCTACTATTCCACCATATAGTACAATCCCTGTTTTTCTTGAAATATAGTCCATTTATTCCACTTTACCATCATCGGTGGAAATCCCTGTTGTTGCTGAAGATGTAGTAGCACAACAGTCCATTTATAAAGTGTTAAATATATTTGAGATGTCATGTCTAATCTTTTGTGTTTAGTTTCAGAACTTAATATCAGGACTTCCTGAAAATCAGAACTTACTGAAGTCAGAACTTATATCGGAACTTAAGGCCGTTAGGATTTATATCAGGACTTAAGTGCGGGTACTTCAGATAAGGAATGCAGCTGATTTACAGGAGAGGATCATGACTAAAACAATAGAAGATATGCATGAAGAGTTGGACAGCTAGAAGACTTGTAGAAGATAATATCTGATTGATATATTTTAGGAGACAGAATTATATTCCATATCAAATAGAAGATATCTTGTAACTGTGTACTATATAAACACAGCCTAGGGTTTATACTATAAATGTTATCATTCACGAGAAAGAATATACATTGTAACCTAACAGCTCTTAGTGATATTATTCATCACTGAGAGAGTAGTTTAAACTACTTTGTAACAGAGCTTATTATATTGAATAATCTTGATTACTGTTATATACTTGTTTTCTAAATCGATTTAATTGTATAAACACTATATTCAACCCCCTTCTATAGTGTTGTGTGACCTAACAAGTGGTATCAGAGCCTCTCTGTTGATATACAAATAGTGAGATCCAGTTTACAATCATGTCTGACGAAACACAAACTCCACCTAAGCCCACCAAAACTCAAGATACTCAAAACAATCAAACACACAGTCGATATGAGAGTATTAGGGTTCCCATACTGAGAGCATCTGAGTATCCTATATGGAAGGTAAAGATGGCTATGTTTCTGGAAGCCACAGATCCAGAATACCTTGATAGAATTAATGATGGACCATATAAGCCTACCAAGCTCTCTATTGCAGTTGCTGATCAACCAGCAAAGATGATACCAAAGGAGAAAAGTGATTACACACCTGAAGACATCTCATCTATTGCCAAGGATGCAAGGGTAAGGCATCTGCTGCATAGTGCAATTGACAATGTCATGTCAAACAGGGTAATTGGATGCAAGACTGCAAAGGAGATATGGGATGCTTTGGAGACAAGATGCCAGGGAACTGATGCAATCAAAAGAACGGGAAGACTATACTCACACAAGAGTATGAGCACTTTAACTCAAAAGCTGATGAGTCATTAACTGATTTATATGACAGGTTTGCCAAACTCTTGAATGATTTGTCACTGGTGGACAAGGAATATGATCTTGAAGATTTAAATCTAAAATTCCTTTTAGCTCTTCCTGAAAATTGGGATTTGAAGTCTACTACCATAAGAGACAACTATGACCTTGCTGAAACTACTCTTGATGAAATTTATGGTATGCTCAAGACTCATGAACTTTAGATGGATCAAAGAAGCAAATGGCATGGAAGAAAGTCAAAGACAGTTGCTCTTAAAGCTGAGGAAGAATATCCTAAAGTGGTTGTCTCAAAGAGGGGCAAAGGAAAGGCTCTCATCATACAGTCTGATTCAGAGTCATCATATTCTGATGATGATGATTCAGAATCTGAAAATTTATCTGAAGTGGATGTTGATACAGAGATGATGTAACTGTGTGCTCTTATGGTGAAAGGTATCACAAAGATAGCCTACAAGAAATTTAGAAAGGGTAAGAAGTTTTCAAGGAAAGGTGGAAGTTCTGAAAAGAAAGGGTTCAGAAAGTCTGAAGGCAAAGGAGGAAAGTCTGACAGAGGAGACAACTCAAATGTCAAATGCTACAATTATGGTGAAAGAGGCCACATCTCTCCTGGATGCAAGAAAGAAAATGGTGATAAAGGCCAGACACTTATCACAAAGAAGAAAAACTGGGCAGACACTTCAGATTCTGAAGATGAGGTGAACTATGCCTTAATGGAAAATACTGATAGCAGTTCTGATGCTGCTGAATTGAAGGTACCTCAATCAAATCTTGCTTTTCATACTGATGATATTTCTGAGCTAAGATTATATCTGAAAACCATGTTCATTAGTTTTAGAGATCAGACTTTAACAAATGAAAGATTAACATCTGAAAGACTTGCTCTTAAAAACAGAAATGACTACTTAGAAAAAGAGTTAGTTATATTCCATCAAACTCAGAAAGAAAGATATGAGGCTTTGTATGTTAGAGATGAAGTGCTAAAATTGAATAAATCTCTTAAAACTGAAATGGAAAAGGAAAAGGAGATAATAAAAACTTGGACTAACTCTGGAAGAACAACTCGAAAAATCTTAGAAAATGGAAATTGGAAAGAAGGTCTAGGTTACCTAGATGATAAAGAAGAAAAGGAAACTGTATCATCTAAACCAAACTTTACCAAGAAAGCTGAAAAGCCTAAAATTAATCCTGTCAAGTTTGTGTTAAATTATGATGTGTTAAAATCTGAAAAGATGAATGATTCTAAAACAGAAGTCAAAGAAAAGTCAACTTCTGACAAATTAAAACAGGACAAACCAGCTTCATTAAACATAGGTTTAACGACAAAGAAGCAGCTTAAGCATAAGCTGAAAGAGATTAGAAATGTGAACAAGGTAAAGGAAGCTAGGAAAAATAGGAATGGAAAGGAAGGTGTGAATAAAAGCAATAATTATATGCCTGTTCCTAATGCTCCTAGAAAGAAATGCTATAATTGTGGAAACTCTAACCATCTTGCTTCTTTTTGCAGGAAAAATAAAGATATAAACTCTTTACCTCCTAGATCAGGAGTTAAGAGTCAGTCTGTTAGGTTTAAACCACAAAATCCTTGTTTTCATTGTGGTAGTTTATGGCATTCTATTTATACTTATAAGGAATATCATAGTTTGTACTATGATTATTATCAAATAAAACCTTCTTTGAAGAAAGTTAGTGTAATTCCTTCTAGTGTAAATTCTTATGCAAAGTCTTATAAGAAGCATGTTAGCATAAACTCTGAAACTAAATCCGCTGCAAATGCTTACAAACTTAAAAAGGCCAAAGGATCCAAGCAAGTCTGGGTCCTTAAAACTAACTGTTATGGATAAAAAACTAAGGTTATTATTTGCTGTATTTGTTACTAAGATTCGGGAGCTCAAGGCCTTTAATGGCTGCTCTCGTGTTTCGTGGCTCGATCTGCCTTTACGAGATGCCTACGTATCTCTGTGAATTAGAGAATCAAGCCAAAAAACGTAGTTCTGATCTGTGGGGTGAGGCCCCTTATATAGATGTTGGGAGTCCTTGAATTGGACTTGGTATAGGAGACTTGGTGGGCAAGTCTCATAATTAGAATGGACTTTGGAGTCCTCTGATTCCTTATCCTTTTAGGTCCCCTTGAGGCTAATCTCTAAGGATTTATATCCTTATCGGGACTCTTCTCAAAATCTGATTTTTCCCGTATTAATTAATTACGAAATTAATTAATAATCAGGGCTTTTGGGCCTTTTTTATTCCGTCAAGCCTGATCTGGTCCATCAGGCTTAACCTTTCTGGTCTGAGTATCATATATCTTTTTATTGGGCCTAGCAGCCTACAGCTTGTACAATTAATGCAGTATTTAATTATACAATCATAATTTATTTATCCCTATCATTTGCCCCCCAACTTTTGGGAAACATTGATTAGGTTTCGCAGAAGTTAAGTCTATTCGTTCCCTTACAGGGTTTCGTTTTTTCGTAAAGTGTGGAGCGACCTACACATTTACAATGAATTTTTCCTTTTATTCAGGAATTATCTTAATTTCTAGGAATTTTTCCCTTATTTTCGGGATTTTTCCCTTATTTTCTGGATTTTCCCTAATTTTCTGGGATTTTCCCTAATTTTCTGGGATTTTCCCCTAATTTTCTGGGATTTTCCCTAATTTTCTGGGATTTTTCCCTAATTTTCTGGGATTTTCCCTAATTTTCTGGAATTTTCCCTATTTTCTGGATTTTTCCCTAATTTTCTGGGATTTTCCCTAATTTTCTGGGATTTTTCCCTAATTTTCAGGGATTTTCCCTAATTTTCTGGGATTTTTCCCTAATTTTCTGGGATTTTCCCTAATTTTCTGGAATTTTCCCTATTTTTCAGATTTCCAGCCCTTTTTCGACCAGGATCCTAGTCGAAATTTCGACCTGGATCCTAGTCGAAAATAAGGGTCAGCCTTGCCATCCTGGTCGAAGGAATTCGACTAGGATCCACGACCTGGAATTCGACCAGGATCCTAGTCGAAATTTCGACCTGGATCTAGGACCTGGAATTCGACCAGGATCCTAGTCAAAAATTCGACCTGGATCTAGGTCGAAAATTCCACCTTTTTTTTAGCTTCTTGTCATGAGCCTATCGACTAGGATTTCGACTAGGATTCTAGTCGATATTTCGACCTGAATCCTGTTCGAAAATTCTTTGGTTTTATTGCTTCCTGGTCGAAGGATGTCGACTAGGATCCACGACCTGGAATTCGACCAGGATCCTAGTCGAACTTCGACCTGGGTTTTTAATCCCCATTTTTTGAAAGATGCTTGGTTTATTCGACCTCATTCCTGGTCGAAGCTTCGACCTCAATTCAGTCCCGTTATTCCAGTTATTTTCGGGTGTCTGCTCGAAAGATTTCGGGCAGAATTCACGACCTGGATTTCGACCTGGATTCTGGTCTTTTTTACCCGTTATTTTCGGGTGTCTGCTCGAAAGATTTCGGGCAGGATTCACGACCTGGATTTCGACCTGGTTCCTGGTCTTCCACTAGCCTTCTTTATTTAGCTTTAATTTAGTGTATTGTATTTTCCAAATCCTAATTGGATTTGGGCCTGGCCTTTTTTGTTGGGCCTTATTAAATTTTACTGAGCCTCTATTATTTGGGCTTTTCCAAATCTTATTGGGCTTCTTTTATTGGGCCTTTTCAAATCTTATTGGGCCTTTTCAAATCTTATTGGGCCTCTTTTATTGTTCTGGGCTTAATACACCCTGTTTAGAATGCTCTAGAATTCCTAGGAATATTCTGGAATATTCTTTTTTCTGGGCTTTTTCCTATGGGCTTTTGTTCTCAATGGGCTTTTCGTCCCTTCAACTTCCTTTTCCTCTTATATAAAGGAATGAGGAAAGGCTATTACTCCTCACTTTCTCATTTCTTAGTTTTCTTCTTTATCTTCCTGCTAAGATTCTCAGAGGAATAACAGCAAGTCGGAGCTCAAAGCCTTTTTTAGGAGCACTTCTTCAGGTAAGATTCCTCCCTTTGTTTTTCGTGTCTATTGTGCCATTTTAAGATAGCCTATTTACATGCCCCTTACTTTTTTCAGATGGCAGACAAAAGAATGACTCGCTTGGCCAAGATGAACGTGGCTAGAAAGTCCAACGATTTTCCTATTCGATCGAGGTATACTTCCTTAATCGACATGATCAACACTCGAGGGGACGAGTATCCGTCTGATGCGCATCTGGACGCACACGATTATATCAGTGCTTTACGGGATCCCAAGGAGCTGGAAAAGTTGAGCAGCTGCTTCAAAATCAAGGAGCCTTTTAAGCTGGTTCTTGCGGGTCCGGCCGACAGGGCCTGTCAGTGGAAGAAGGATGCGCTATGCGTCTAGAGGGATACTCTAAGGGCAGGTATTAGACTCCCTTTTCATCCATTCATTCCTTTGCTACTGGCTGATGTGGGCATCAGCCCTTGCCAACTTCCCCCTAATTCCTGGAGGTTGATTCTGTGCTATCTGTCGCAATGCGCCAAGCACAACGTCCCCACATCTGTTGCTGTCTTCAGGAAGATTTTTCAGTTCAAAAACAGCCCTGATAAAAGTCCGGGCTGGGTTTCTATCAACCAGCGCCCCACTATCCCCCATATCGTGAATGGGAAGTCCATCCCTGACAACAACTTGGGGTGGAAGAAAGATTTTTTGTTTGTTATTTGGGAAGGTGGAGATTGGGGCTCCCTGTTTCGATCATCCTTTGGACGGGAGCCCAAATGACATAACTTTGTCTGGGGAGGAGGCTAGAGGTTTCAACCTCCTTACACAAGACAACGGTACTTCCCATTGTTGGGACCTTATCCGGGAGACCGTCCTGGTAGAACGCGGCCTTTCGCCCGTTAATAAGAAAAGTAAGTTCCCTTTCTTACCTCATTTATTTCCTGCACTTTTATTTCATTGGTTTTCAACTGACTTTGTTTGTTGCAGTGGCTGAGAAGATTGAGGAGGCTACCAAGCCGAAGGACCTGGAGACAACCAGGATGAAGAGGGCCGGGAAAATCTTTAAGGACCCTCGACTGGGTGACCGCTTCCCCGAGTTTCTTCTTCAGGCAACGGAGCCAGATGAGGAAGGCCCCAGCCAAGTTCTGCGCACCAAGCAGAGGCCAGGGGCCTATTTTCAACCTGCTTGGGGGATCTGGGGCAAGGACTCAATTGTGGGCAGCACGGCGCTGTCCAAGGAATGGTCTAAGCATTCCATCTCCCCGGTGGATTATCAAGATTTTGTCCTTCAACAGGACTTAGAGGGGAATGAGCTATTTGGAGCCCAGGCTCTGGCGACGGTACGTCCTTTACCTATGCCCTTCGTACTTATCTTTCCATGTTTCTTTTCTAAACTTTCGCTGTTTCTCTTGCAGGCTAACGCCCATTTCCAAGGGGCTATTCACCAAGCTAAGGCTTGGAAGGTTGGCCTGGAAGATGCCAACAAGAAGCTGGAGGAGGCCAACCAAAAAATAGAGGCCCTTGAAGCTCAACTGGCCTCTTCCACTTCTGACCTGGAGACGGCCCGGGCCGAAAATGTCATTCTGAAGGCGCAGAAGGACACAGCCTTTGATGGCTGGATGGACACCCAAGAATTCAAGGACTTGATGGTGGAGCATGATGCCCTTCTTCACCCAGTTAGCTATAAAGAGGGTTGGGATGCTGCTGTGTAGGCCATCCAGGATGAGTTTCCAGAGGTCCTTGAGCAGTCCCCCTTTCCTTGCCCTGTGCGGGTTCCAGAGCTTGGAGGTGTTACTGAGAAGCTTGCTGTTATGATCAAGGATGGAGAGGAGGAAGATTCTTCCGAAGAGGAGTTTGAGCCTGTCGCTAAGAAGGCCAGGTTGGAAGAGCCTCCAAAAGCAGCGCCTCAATAGCCAGCATCTCCTGCAGAGGGAACTTCTACAGGAACTTCAGAGGGGACAACCGAGACGTCCGAAGGAACGACTGAGACTTCCGAGGAGACTTCGGATAGTGGTTCTGAGGAATCTCAGCCTTCCAAGGCCTAACTTTTTGTATATCTTCTTTTTGAACTTTATTCATATCTAAACTTGTTACCCTTCGGGGTTATATTTCATATGTTGCTTTTCTTGCCTCTTTCTGTTTTAACTTTACAATCTTAATACGCATTTGAACTTTAAACATCCTTAGATAGAAATAATTTCAAACTCTTTAATATGAAGTCTGGTTTTCCAAAACCTTACACATCATGGGTTCGACCCTAATCAACAATAACTAGACAATGTAAATTCTACTGGAATATAAAATCCTACGCAAGTAAAGCTTCAAGGTGCTTTTAAACCTACTTGTCACAATGATAAGTGAGAATCGTACTTCGCCTACCTTACACGTAGTAAACCTTCATGTTTTGTGCGTGCCAGGTCCTCGGGACTTCAAAACCTTCCATAGTTTCCAGCTTGTAGGTTCCTCTACCCTGAACGCTCTTGACTCTGTACGACCCTTCCCAATTCGGGGCAAACTTTCCTTTCTGTCCGACACCAGAAGCCTCTATTTTTCTCAAGACTAGGTCACCTTGTTTGAAAAACCTCTCTTTAACCCTTAGGTTGTAGTAGAATGAAGCCTTTTTCTGATATTCTACTATCTTTGCATGTGCTTTATCTCGCACTTCATCGATTAAATCCAGGGCTAACCTCTGCCCTTCCTCATTTTCTTCTGCATTGAAAGCCTGAATCCTTGGAGAGGAATGTGATATCTCTACTAGAACTACTGCTTCTGCCCCATATGCCAACATGAAGGGAGTTGCTCCTGTCGTGACTCTACAAGTAGTCCTATAGGCCCATAATATTGGAAGTATCTCATCCATCCAATTATTTCTTGACTTCTTGATCCTCTTCTTTAGTCCATCCAGGATTATCCGATTTGCTACCTCTGCTTGCCCATTGGCTTGCGGGTGAGCCACAGAGGTGAATCGTAATTCAATTTCATTTTCTTCACAATACTTCTTGAATTCCTCATTGTTGAATTGTGTTCCATTGTCAGTGACGAGGATACGGGGAATTCCAAATCGGCACATAATGTTTTCCCACAGGAATTGTGCAACCTGCTTAGTTGTGATTTTGGCCAAGGGTTTGGCTTCGATCCACTTGGTGAAATAATCAATGGCTACAATCAGAAATTTCCTTTGTGCCGTGGCCATAGGAAAAGGCCCTAGAATATCCATCCCCCACATGGAAAAGGGAATAGGCGAGTTGATAGAGGTCAGCATCTCGGGGGGTTGTCTAATAACTGGTGCATGCTTTTGACAGCAATCACACTTCTTCACATATTCTTTGGCATCAGCCATCATTTCTGGCCAATAGAAGCCTAAACGAGTTATCTTATGAGCCAAGGCCCTGCCCGCCAAGTGTTATCCATAAATACCTTCATGCACTTCTTCAAGAGCCAAGCGTGCCTCATCGGGCCTGAGACACCTCAAGTAGGGAACCACGAAAGATCTTTTGTAAAGAATCCCATCTATCAAAGAGTACCTTAGTGCCCGAACAGTTAACTTCCGTGCTTCAGTTGCATCACTTGGCAACCAACCGGTCTGAATGTGAGCCTTGATGGGATCAATCCATGATGTCCCCAAGCCTATGGGAGCCACGAGCTTAACATCTATGTTTCGTGTCTTCAAAACATGGAAGTACACACTTCCTGAACTTTCTTCAATCTCAGACGAAGTGAACTTTGATAGCGCATCTGCCTTAACATTTTCTTCCCTTGGAATGTGTTCAACATGGCATTCATTAAATTGGGTCATCACAGCCCTTACTAGGCGGACATACTTAGCCATCGTATCATCCCTTGCCTCAAATTCTCCCTTTACCTGGGATATGATCAGCTTCGAGTCTCCACAGACCTTTAAGTTTTTGACTCTAAGTGTCCCAGCTAGACCAAGGCCAGCTATCAGGGCTTCATACTCTGCCTCATTGTTTGTGGTTGGAAAATCTAGCTTCATAGCATACTCAATTAAGAACCCATCAGGGCTTTGCAAAACCAACCCTGCTCCACTGGAATTTGTTTTTGATGCTCCATCAAAATAGAGAACCCAATATTCTTTCTCCTTATCATCCTTCTCCCTGTCCCCATTATCGACTCCCTTGTCTTGAGGTATGGTATCTTCCTGCCCCCCGACTTCTTGGTTGGGTATGGTACATTCCACCACGAAGTCAGCTAGTGCCTGGGCTTTTATAGCCGTACGTGGCTTATACTTGAGATCAAACTGTCCCAACTCTATTGCCCACTTAATCAGTCTCCCACTTGCCTTGGGACTGTGAATGATATTTCTCAGTGGCTGATTTGTTAGCACTTCAATCTGGTGAGCTTGAAAATAAGGACGCAGCTTTCTTGAAGCCATTACCAAGGCAAAAGCGAATTTCTCAATAGTTGAATAATTCAACTCAGCACCATGCAAAATTTTGCTGACATAGTATACGGGTTTCTGGACTTTCAGTTCTTCCTTAACCAACACCGCGCTCAAGGCGCTCTCTGAAACAGCCAAGTACAAGAATAAAATTTCACTCAGAACTGGCTTGGCCAACAACGGGGCCTGGGCCATATACTTCTTTAACTCTTCAAATGCCTTCTGGTTTTCCTCACTCCATACAAAGTCTTTGATGCTCTTTGGCGATTTGAAGAATGACAAACACTTGTCCCCCGACTTGGAGATGAATCGTCCTAGCGCAGCAACCCTTCCTGTAAGCTTCTGAACATCCTTAACAGTTTTTGGTGGTTCCATGTCCAGGATCGCCTTTATCTTATCCGGGTTAGCCTCAATTCCCCTCTTTGAGACCATCAATCCCAAGAATTTTCCAGATCCTACTCCGAAAGCACACTTCGTAGGATTCAACATCATCTTGTGGTACCTCAGGACCTCAAAAGCTTCCCTTAAATGGGCTATATGATCAGTCTTTACTAGACTCTTGACTAACATGTCATCAACATAGACTTCCATAGTCTTACCAATAAGATCCTTAAAAATTCTATTCACCAACCTTTGATAGGTGGCTCCTGCATTCTTGAGACCAAACGCCATAACAAGATAACAATAAACACCAAAGTCAGTGATAAATGATACCTTTGGAATGTCATCCTTATGCATTTTGATCTGGTTGTATCCGCTAAATCCATCCATGAAACTCAGCATCTCATGTCCAGCAGTGGCATCAATCAAAGTATCAATTCTAGGCAGCGGAAAACGGTCTTTGGGGCATGCATCATTCAGATCAGTGAAGTCTATACACATCCTCCACTTTCCATTAGCCTTCTTCACCATTACAGGGTTTGCTAACCACTCCGGAAATTGAATCTCCTCAATGAAACCAGCCTCTAAGAGCTTTTCTACTTCCTGCTTTATAGCCTCTTGTCTTTCCGGGGCAAAAATTCTTTTCTTTTGTTTCAATGTCTTCCGGCTTGGATCCACGTTTAGCTTGTGAGTAATTAACTCCGGGTTTATGCCTGGCATATCAGCTGCTGACCATGCAAACACATCACTATTTTCTTGCAAAAATTTCACTAACTTCCCTCTAAGGGGCTCCTCTAATGTGGCTCCAATGAAAGTCGTCCTCTCAGGATTCTCGGGGTCTAAAGGAACCGAAACCAATTCTTCTGCTGGCCTTCCTCTATTCTCATCATTTTCTTGAACATCCATATCTTCAATAGGAAGAACCTGCCCCCCGACTCCATCTGCCCTCAAAGAGGCCACATAACAGCTTCTAGCCATTTTTTGATCTCCTCTCTCTTCTCCAATCCCGTTTCGGGTGGGAAACTTCATGACTAAATGGTAGGAAGAGGGGACTGTCTTGAAGGCATGTATCCCTGTTCTCCCCATGATAGCATTATAAGTTGAACTAGCCTTTACCACCACGAAATCCAGCATCTGTGTTGCTTGCCTTGGCTCCGTACCTATGGTGGTTGGCAATTTGATTATCCCTTCTACAGGACATTCTACTCCAGCAAATCCATATATCGGCATGTCGGTTGGTGTCAACTGGGAGTCATTATACCCCATCCTTAGAAAGGTGTCGTGGAGCAAGATATCCACAGAAGCACCATTATCCACAAGGACCCTCTTAACCGGGCTATTTCCTATTATTGGTGTTATGACCAGCGGGTCGTCATGGGGAAACTTCACACCCTCTAGGTCGGAATCATCAAAAGCCAATGTTACTTCTGTCCTGGCCCTCTTCGGGGCTTCTCCAACAATATGCATAACCTCTCTAGTATATGCCTTTCTGGAATTTTGGGACAATTCAGCAGTAGTTGGACCTCCAAAGATCGTGTTTATCACAGGCCCTCGAGGTCTCGGCCCTCCATAAATGGTGTTTATAACTGGTCCTCTAGGCTGGGGGTTTCGCCCATGATCGTCTTGGTCCCTCCTACGATCCTCAAAGTTCTTCCTTCCATTATTATTCCTATCCCCTCCTTCTCCAGTGTATTTGTTCAATCTTCCTTTTCGAATGAGGAACTCAATTTCATCTTTCAATTGCCTATACTCATCGGTGTCATGGCCAACATCTTTGTGAAACCTGCAATACTTGCTCTTATCTAGCTTGGCGGGATCAGCCTTCAAGGGCTTAGGCCAGCGAACATCTCTGTCTTTCTCAGTCTCCATCAAAATCTGACTTCTAGGAGCATTAAGCTTAGCGTATTCAGTGAACTTTTGCCCAGGTCCTCCCTTCTTGGGGGTTGAATCAGGGTTTTGTTCGATTCTAGGATATTTGTCCTTTGCAATATATTCTAAATCAGTTTTTCGCTTCTTGCCTCCAGTGGGCTCATTACTTACTACGGTCTTCCTCATGCTTTCTTCAACCTTGATATACTTCCCTGCCCTCTCTTGGAGTTGCAACATGTTTTCAGGGGGACGTTTGGCCAAGGACATCTTGAAAAACTCATCCCTGGTTCCTTGTTGCAGTGCTATCATGGCTACCTTATCATCAAGGTCTGGGACTTTTAAAGCCTCCTTTGTAAAACGATTCAGGTAATCTCTCAAGGATTCCTTAGCTCCCTGCACAAGACTCATAAGAGATGCTGAACTTTTCTCATGGACTCTTCCACTGATGAATTGCTTAATAAAAGCCTGACTTAATTCTCTGAACGATTCAATAGAATTTGGGGGCAGGCGACTGTACCATCTTTGAGCCATACCCGACAGGGTTTGAGGGAAGGCCCGACACTTTATAGCATCATTCACGGGTTGCAGCAGCAGTGCATTAGAGAATGTCCTAACATGATTAGCGGGGTCTCCCGTGCCATCATAAGCTTTGATAGTGGGCATCTTGAATTTCCTCGAGATATGGGCATTCATTATTTCTTCTGTGAAGGGTGGAGTTGGATCATCAGGATCTCCAAGGGGAAGGAGATTGCTTGGATCAGTTCTTGGGACAGCAGCCCTTCTTCTTACCGGACCATCCAGGTCTATGACAGGAGGAGGATTTCTCCCCCTAAGAGGTATCTGGGGCCTGGTGGCCTGGTGAGCCTCCAAATCACGCCTCAGCCTTTGGATTTTAGCCTCATGAGCCCTGATCCTTTCCTGTACTTCTTGGGGATTCGCCCCTAGGGTGCTTTGGGGGCGTTGCCTTCCATCGGCCATTGGCTCTTTTCCAGGACGCCTCCTTCTCGGGGCCACTTCATCATCCGAAGATTCGGAGTCTCTTTCACTGTAAGGACCAGAAAATTCCCGATCCTCAGGGATAGGACCTAAACCTCGTATATAGGGGGGCGACTGCCCTCGTGCTTCGCTTCACCCAGCATATTCGCTTCCTCCAACCTCAGGGTGAAGGGGCATCCCATAAGGGGGGTTAGTAGTAACAATAGTTGAATATTCATACCCGACGGGTCGAGAATTCACAGGTATATGTACTTGTTGAACTTGAGGATTCGTACCTTGAATAGTTGGGGGAGTTGTCCCTTGAGGATGACTTGCCCCTGTCTGGGCTTCCCCCTGAGTAGATGTATAAGTTGAATGGGGAGGAACCTCCACGGTTGATGAAATCACCTGGGTTGTCTCTGATGGTGTTCCTTCCTCTAGAGCTCCAATTGTTCTCCGTGTTCTCGCCATGGTTGTTGTTGCGTTTCCCACAGACGGCGCCAAATGTTATGGATAAAAAACTAAGGTTATTATTTGCTGTATTTGTTACTAAGATTCGGGAGCTCAAGGCCTTTAATGGCTGCTCTCGTGTTTCGTGGCTCGATCTTCCTTTACGAGATGCCTACGTATCTCTGTGAATTAGAGAATCAAGCCAAAAACTGTAGTTCTGATCTGTGGGGTGAGGCCCCTTATATAGATGTTGGGCATCCTTGAATTGGACTTGGTATAGGTGACTTGGTGGGCAAGTCTCATAATTAGAATGGACTTTGGAGTCCTAGATAGTAGGAAACTGATTCCTTATCCTTTTAGGTCCCCTTGAGGCTAATCTCTAAGGATTTATATCCTTATCGGGACTCTTCTCAACATCTGATTTTTCCCTTATTAATTAATTACGAAATTAATTAATAATCAGGGCTTTTGGGCCTTTTTTATTCCGTCAGGCCTGATCTGGTCCATCAGGCTTAACCTTTCTGGTCTGAGTATCATATATCTTTTTATTGGGCCTAGCAGCCTACAGCTTGTACAATTAATGCAGTATTTAATTATACAATCATAATTTATTTATCCCTATCACTAACCAATAGTGGTCTTTGTGATTGCAGGACAACGAAAAAAACATCCCAGTTCTGGACAGTGGATGTCCAGGACATATGACTGGAAATAAAGCCCTGCTATCAGACTTTGTAGAGAAAGATGGCCCAGGAGTTTCTTATGGAGATGGAAACATAGGAAAGACTCTGGGATATGGCAATATCAATCTTGGGAATGTCATAATTGAATCAGTAGCTCTTGTCTTAGGACTTAAACACAATCTGCTAAGTGTGAGTCAAATCTGTGACAGAGGTTATCATGTGGATTTCTTTGAAAAACACTGTGAAGTTGTAAGTAATTCTACAGGCAAAGTGGTTCTGAAAGGTTATAGACATGGTAACATATATGAAGCCAGACTTTAAAAAGTTCTAATGGTTCTGCAATCTGTCTGTTAAGCAGATCATCAATTGAAGAAAGCTGGAATCGGCACAAGAGACTCTCTCATTTAAATTTTAACAACATAAATGAGCTAGTAAAGAAAGATCTTGTGAGAGGACTGCCAAAATCAGTATTTTCTCCTGATGGTCTTTGTGACTCATGTCAAAAGGCAAAACAAAGAAAATCTTCATTCAAGAGCAAAACTGAATCCTCAATTCTTGAGCCTTATCACTTACTGCATGTTGATCTATTTGGTCCAATCAATGTCATGTCCATTGCAAAGAAGAAATATGCTATGGTTATAGTGGATGAGTTCACAAGATACACTTGGGTGTATTTCTTGCACAAGAAGAATGAAACTGCATCTACTCTAACTGTTAGGTCCCAATATGTTTGTAGAAGGGGGGTTGAATACAAACTATACCGTTTAATCGAATAAAATGCGGAATAAAAAAGTGAAACAAAATTCAAGTTAAATAAAACTATTATTAAACTTGAAAGGTGTTACAACAACGGTATCGTTTACAAGGGATTAATCTCAAATAAGTTATTCCAAATCTAGAATAAATTTGACATGAACTTTTTCTATTTTTGAAATAAAAATGATCAAATGCTAAAAGAAATTTGAGATTAAGTTCTAGGGATTTTGATCCGCTAGATAGTTACACAAGAACAAGAGAAGGATTTCTAGTGGTTTAGATTTAACAATAAATACTAGAAATTAATATCCTGAGAAATTGCAATAAGTTCTCTGCTTTTGTTCTGTGTGCTTCAGTTTGTTTGATATTCAATGTTGTTCTGTTGAAAATCAGCTTCTGTTGTTTTATATTCAATCAACCCACTTGATTTAATTGGCAAGACAATCCTTTTAGCTCAGAAAGACAATCCCAACAGCTGGTAGAACTTTCGGTAGGACTATTGATTGAACTGGAAAGACTATCGGCAAGACAATCTAAAAAGACTTGGAAAGACTTTCGGTATGACAATCCAATTGTCATACCAGTTCAAATATTTGTCTTGCTGAGTTAATTTTGAATATTAATTCAAAATCATTTCTGAAAAATGCATAATATTAATTCAGAATTAATTAACCAATTAATTCAAATAATCAATAAATTAATCTTTGCAGATATAATTTATTTTCTTAATTAAATTATACGACTTAATTAATTAATAGAGAATTAATACTATTCTTGAACAGCAACCACTCTTCTGACAATCTTCTGAAAATCATGAATCCATTTCACCACTTCAATGTTGACACTCGATGTACTGTCTGGTTCATGAATGACTAACTTCTGTGATGTTTCTTCATGTCTTGATTTTTTTCAGATTAAATCCCTGTAATTAATTGATACCCTGACGAGATCTCTGTCGCTTGATTAAATCCACAATCTTGATTTATATCACTGAGGCTTGATCAATTTCTTGAGCTTCTTCCAGTGAATTAAGTCCTCAAGTCTGTAGATGAATAATGTTACTTAATCCTTTGACATATGTTACTTTGAGAGATCTCTCTGATGATAGAACCACTAATTACTTGTTACATCCTTATTTGAGTTGAGTTAAATCCTCGAATAAACAAATAGGCTATGACATATGCCTTTCAATCTCCCCCTATTTGTTTGTTAGACAATAACAACAAATACCTAGAGGATAACTCAACTAACAAATAAGAAAAAATATAAACAGTAATGCAAAGTAAATAGCAGAAAAGTCTTGGATTATATTTAACATTTTCCAGATTCCAAAAGAAATTTACAAGTGAATACAAGATAGATATTCCTCTAGACTGAACGTATGACTACATTTATCTATCTTGATTCATAAAGCTCTAAGCATATTACATTAAGTTTTGAGCTAATTGAATTCAGTCGTCTTCCCTTCCGAATTCACCTTCTTCCAAATCTTGAAGCAACTCCTTGTCAAGACACGATCCTTTTCTGCAGTGAAGCTGGCTGGTCTGACTGGTTGAACTCCAACTGACTTTAGCTTATTCTTGAACTGATTGTACCTTTTAATATTCTTTTCACAATAAGCTTGAATCAGATCAGCAGCTTGAGTTTTCAACATGGATGAGTATCCGGCAGTTCTTAAGTGATGTTCCATCCAGACAAGATGCTTAGCAAAGTAGTCTTTAAGAGATTGTGCATCGAGATGGCAGATTTGAAGACAGTCAGACTTAAAGAATCTTACCTGATGAGGATTGTTGACCACTTGAGGACTAGCCCTGCTGGCAAACTCTTTGAGCCTTTCTCGAAGAACTGCATTCAATTCTGAGCTTCTTTTTACTTTGTTGAGTAGAACCCAAATCTCAGATAAAGAACGATTCTCAAACAAGTGAAGTGATACTTTGAAAGATCCTTCATTATGACAATATACAAAGATGCTCATTTCATTTAAAGATCTGTCAAAGGCAGCTGTGATCCTTGAGACTTCAGTCTTGATAGCATTCATGTACACATCATTGTTTGAATTAGAGATTTCCAGCTTGTCAAGAAGGTGTAGAAACTACCTATCATTGTGCTCAACTGAGGCATATCAAGTACTCTCCTAGCTTCATCCCATTTTTCACCAATCTTCAGTTTGACATCTCTTCTCCTTTCTTTAGCTTTAGTGTCATGAAGACGTTGTTTTTCAAGAGTTTCTGTTCGTTGAATGTCTTTCCTCATGTCAATGGTCTGGGATATCTTTTTAAGTTCAGCTTCTTTTCTCTTCAACTCTGACTGTTGCTGCTGAAACTCTTTCTCAAAAATAGGATCCACCTGAGCTTCCTCTTCCCATTCTTTAAAATTACTTTCTTCCTCAGCTTTAAAGAAAACATCTTTATCTTCCAAGACTGGTTCAGTGGGAATGTTAAAAATATCAAAGTCATCATGTTCTCCACTATAGTAGACATCATCATCCTTCCTTGTGTCTCCAGCAGAAGAATCTTTTTCTTTACCCTTTCCAAAGCTCCCTCCTTGCTTCTCCCCCTTAGTTGAGGAATCCTCTACAGATTTTCCTTTAGACCCTCCCTGACCTCCATTACCTCCAGAGCCTGAGCCTCCACAAGACGGCCCTTCAAAGAAAGTTCTTTGCTCTTCATTAGGGCAGTGAGAATTTTTAATCATAAAATACAAGTGCTTCATCCCTTCATTGAGATGTTCCATGCCCGTCTCTATCTTTAGGAATCTGGAGGAGTCCAGTGAATGGTTCATTTCAACCAGGTCTTCAAGAGAATTCATTCTAGTATGAAGAGAGCAGAAGTTTGCAATATCGTCTGCTGATAAAGTTGGAGATTCCTGAATGGAATTAAGCTTTGGTATCACAGAGGTCTTGAAATATGAGATATCATTCCTAATAAATGCCAGCTGATTGTTGACAGAGGTGGAAGAAGAAGACCATTCAACCACTTGTGCTTTGAATGTTTGAGCCTTAGCCTGACTTTTTGCAAGTTGTTCTTTCAGAGCAGCAATTTGAACTAACGGATTTTCAGTGTTTGTGTCTGTGTGTGCACTCACTTGAATATCTCTCCTGTTTAATTCACTCAACTCACGTGCTTGTGTTTCTCTCAATATAAGCGCTCGTGAGGAGCCATCCTGTAGCTGGTCTTCTGTACCTGCAATTGAAATCACCCTAGCCTCTTTAAGAGAGGTCAGTGGTGGTGCAATGGGAATTCGCGAGTCCCGATCCTCAGTCAAACCTATCTTTTCATGTGAACTAGATGTCTGAATTGCTTCAGGGATAGATTGACCGAGTTGCCCTCCACTTTCTCCAGATAAATCTGTGAGTGGAGAATCCCGTGAGGGAGCCAGAGGTGTTGGATCTGGGAGAGGAGAAAATGACTCTATTAGAGGTGGCTGAGAGTCAGATTTTCCCTCAGAAGCATGTGATTGCTCTTCTGTCGTAACTATGGCAGACACTGTAACTGGCTCATTGTGCACTCCTCTCTCTGTGTCCTGAGTATCATCTATTGGTCTGTATGCTTCCATTGTGAGTAATGGAAGTGTGCTTGACTCAGTACAAGATGCCATGGCCCTATGGCGAATTTCAATAGATTCATCCTGTTGAGAGAATGTCTCTAGTAACTGTTTATTAGCCATATCAAACTCCATGTCCTGTTGGGAGGACACGGATGGGCTTTCAGATGCCTCAGTAAGTGTTTTTCTTTTCTTGGGAGGAGGCAGAGCTGAGGGTTCATTCACATCCAACAACATACTACTTCCTACTAACCTTCTCGGTAACATTTTAGACAATGGGGGAGAGGTTGAGACAGGTTGAGACTCTGTGTTTGGCTCTATGACCTGGGATTGAAGTTGCGATTCTACAACTTCATGGTCAGCCCTATCAACCACTGGGGGTCTTTCAACAGAAGTAGGAATAGTTTGAGAGTGAGGAATTATTATCTGCAGCGGAAGAGCATCAGATGTTTGTGCCTGGGTGGCTTGTACCACTGGAGGTTGAGCTTGCTGTTCATAACCGGGAAGATTGAAAATTGGTTAAGGAATGAAGGTGGCCATGAAAGCAGATACAACTACTGGAACTTGCATGAATTTGAAGGAAGTGTCTTGGCGTGTGTAGATCTTTTTGCTTACGGGAGGGGGTTCAGCTACTGATGAGTTAGCAAAAAGAGCCTTATGCTCAGGTGTGAGAAGGTGTTCTGCTATAATCATGAGAAAGCGAGCGTAATAGCAAGAAACCCTATGATTTATGGAATGATCACGCTTAGCTGAAATGAGACATCTCAGAAGAATGGGTAAAAGTAATTTGCCAACATTGATCCTTTGATTGAAAACAACCGTAAGACCAATATACTGCAGAGTGGAAGTGATGTTGTGAAAATTTGATTTAGTGCAGTTGGGAAACACTTTGGAAAGAGTATCAAAGAAAATGTCCCATTCAGAAACCAAATTGGATTTAGAAAGCTTGGTTAAATTAATCACCCCATGATAGTGAATGACATGAAAAAAGTTTGAAATCTCATTTTCAGAGGGTAAATTACAGAAATTGTCCATTGGAAAATTTAACGCTCGATTGATGACTGTTTCATCAACTACATACTGTGTGTTTGCCACGGTGAATGAAAAAGATTTTGAATCATCGGCCACAATAGAAGTTGTGCAAATCAGTCTAAGCAGATTGACATATAATAGCACATTTGATTTAATAGCAGAGCTAACAATCAAATTGTCATTTAAAAATCTAATCCACGGCTTAAATTTTTCCACATCACACTTTTCTGGATTAAAATAACCAACATGATTATGCGAGACAATTTGGAAATTGAGAGCCATTGAAAATATAATAAAACACACACTTTCAAAATTTTAAGAATTAAATTAAGAAAATTTGAATTAAAAAAAATTAATAATTCGAATTAAATCAATTATATCCAAAAAATTTAGAAAGAAATATATCTCGTTAATGTTCTTAACTCACGAAATCAGATTTGCAATCTCACAAGACACAAAACCAAATTGAAATACCAAAGTAAAACTGATTTGAGAAAAAAAATGAAGTGAAGTAGTAAAAAAAAATAAAAATTGACAGCACTTCCTCACTGTATGTATACACACGAATATGTATATATATAACAGTTAAGTGTGCTGAGTAAAAACTCGAGCAAGAGGAACAATGGCGGTTTTGATAATAAAAAACGAGGAGTCTGTTGAATTGAAGAGAAAACTGATAGAAAAGAATACACACAACTGGTAAGTATAAGTACTACAACTGGTATGACAATCCGGGATTGTCATACCGATTGTCATACCAGGAAAACGGTTGGATTTGAAAAAGAAAATAAAAATAACTGGTATGACAATCTGATAGTCATACCGATTGTCATACCAGTATAAAATACATAAAATTAACCGAATAAACTAGAAAGACAATCGATAGTCATACCGATTGTCATTCTAGTACTAAATAAAAATAAAAAAATATAAAATATAAGTTTTATAACTGGCAAGACTATTGATAGTCATACCGATTGTCTTGCCAGTATAAAATTAAACTGAAAATAAAATTAAACACATATACACTGGAATGACTTTCTGCAAGACAATTTCAATTGTCTTGCCGATTGTCATTGCAGTAATAAACCAAATATAAACAGAATTTACACTTACACAAAATATTTACAAAATTAAAATACTTAGAAATAATTATATTTTATTCCAAAAACAGATTTCTGTTGAATTTTAGCAAACAAAATTCATAGAAAAATATTTTTAGAGAAAACAAAATATTCTGAGATATTAAAATTAACAAGTAGAATAAATAAAGAATATAAGATAATAAAACTTACATAGAAATAAGCAAGAAAAATGATAAATATGATAAAATGAATTTGCAAATGAATTTTTCATTCATGAAAAAATCATTTGTATATTCATTCAAGAACAGATCTCAGATATTAACTAGTTTAATCACTAAAGCTAGTCAACATACCCAAATTACCAACTAATCTGGTAAATGTGGATTCATCAAGTGGTTTAGTGAAAATATCTGCTATTTGTTCTTCTGTCGGAACAAAAAATAGTTCAACGGTACCATTCATGACGTGCTCTCTAATAAAATGATACCTGATGTCAATGTGCTTGGTCCTTGTGTGTTGCACAGGGTTGTTGATGATGGCTATTGCACTTGTATTATCACATAGAATAAGGATTTTGTTCAATACAGAGCCATAGTCCCGTAGTTGATTCCTAATCCACAAGATTTGAGCACAGCAGCTTCCAGCAGCAATATATTCAGCCTCGGCCATTGAATTGGAAACTGTTTGTTGTTTCTTGCTGTACCATGAGACTAGTCTGCTACCTAGGAATTGACAACTCCCTGAGGTGCTTTTCCTATCAACAACACTTCCTGCGTAATCTGAATCTGTATATCCAACAAGGTTAAAACCAGATTCTTTAGGGTACCAAATACCTAGATTTGGTGTTCCCTTAAGATATCTCAAGATTCGTTTAACAGCAACGAGATGAATATCTCTAGGATCGGCTTGGAACCTTGCACATAAGCATGTAGCATACATAATATCTAGTCTACTTGTAGTAAGATAAAGTAATGAGCCAATCATACCTCTGTAGCTTGTGACATCTACCTTAATGGAGTTTTCACATGGTCCAAGCTTGACAGCTGTAGTTGACGGAGTCCTTGCTGATGCAGAATCCTCTAGATTGTACTTTTTGAGGAGTTCCTTGAGATACTTGGATTGACAAATAAAAGTTCCATCTAACCTTTGATTTACTTATAATCCAAGAAAGAACTTCAGCTCTCCCATCATGCTCATTTCAAATTTGTTGTGCATTAACTTAGCAAATCTCTTACAGAGATTATCATTAGTAGACCCAAATATTATATCATCCACATAGACTTGGACTAGTATAGTATCATTCTTATGCTTTTTAGAAAAGAGAGTTTTGTCTATGACACCTCTAATAAAGCTATTTTCAATAAGAAATTCAGAGAGAGTGTCATACCATTTTCTCGGAGACTGTTTGAGACCATAGATAGCCTTGAAAAGAAAGTAGACAAAATCCAAATGATCTGGATCTTCAAAACCAGGAGGTTGCTCTACATACACCTCTTCATCCAGCTTTCCATTCAGAAAGGCACTCTTGACATCCATTTGATAAACTTTAAAGTTAGAGAATGCTGCGAATGCCAGAAATTACCTGATGGCCTCAAGTCTAGCCAATGGAGCATAGGTTTCATCATAATCAATGCCTTCAGCTTGAGAATACCCTTTAGCTACCAGTCTTGCTTTATTTCTTGTAACCACACCATCTTCATCTAGTTTATTCCTGAATACCCACCGAGTACCAACAACTTTCTTGTGTGTAGGTCTAGGTACCAGTTTCCAGACTTGTTGATGTTCAAACTGATTGAGTTCATCTTGCATAGCAATCACCCAATCTGGATCAGTCAGTGCTTCTTCAATCTTCTTAGGTTCCATCTCAGAAAGAAATCCTGAGAACATACATTCATTTTGAGTAGCACGTCTAGTTCTGACTCCAACATCTGGATCACCAATAATCAACTCAAAATGATGAGCTTTATTCCAGACAGTCTGTCTTGGAAGATTTGATCTTGATGATTCACCTCGAAACACATGGGGATGTTGTGTCCTACTAGTTGATCCTTCAGCATCTCCCCCTGAGTTGTTGTCAGGTTGACTTGATGATTCTTCGTCAGTAGTAGTGGTATCTCCATTGTTGCCAATGTTTCCATCACCATTACCTTGAGTATCATCATGATTAACAGGTTCTTCACCAGCAACAACCTCAGGTTCTTGATCATGTTCTGATTCTGAATCTGATATATCTTCAAACTTCAGTTTCTCAGAAGGATCTTCAGTTTGGATACTAGAGAGTTTAATGTCATCAAATATAACATTGACACTTTCAGTTACTTTGTGTTGATCAATGATATACACCCTGTATGATCTTCTTCCATATCCAACAAAAATACCCTCATATGCCTTTGCCTCGAATTTACCACGACTGATCATCTCCATCCTTGAGCACGAAGCATCTGGCACCAAATACATGAAAGTATTTGATAGAAGGTTTCTGTTCATTCATAATCTCATAAGGAGTCTTCATGAAGTCTTTGTTGATTAGAGTTCGATTCTGAGTATAACATGCAGTATTGACAGCTTCAACCCAAAAGTACATTGGAAGACCTGATTCACTTAACATAGTTCTTGCAGCTTCAATCAATGTACGATTCTTCCTTTCTACCACTCCATTTTGCTGAGGGGTTCTAGGAGCTGAAAATTGTCTGGTAATCCCTTTGTCTGTACAGAATCCATTGAGAAGTGAATTCTTGAATTCTGTTCCATTATCTGACCTTATTGCTCTAACAGGGACATTAGAATCTAACTCGATCAACTTGATATGATAAATCACAACTTGTGGTGTTTCATCCTTAGAGTGAAGGAATAAAACCCAAGTATACTTGGAATAGTCATCAACTATCACAAGACAGTAACACTTCTTTGACATCGAAAGAACATTAACTGGTCCAAATAAATCTATGTGCAATAATTGCAGAACACCAGTTATGGAGGATGTGTCAGTGCCTTTGTGACTTGCTTTCTTTGACTTTCCTTTCTGGAAAGCCTCACACAGTCCTTCTGGGGAGAATTCCAGCTGAGACAGACCTCTGACCAGTTCTCTCTTGATAAGAGAATTCATTGATTTGAAATTGAGATGGGAAAGTCTCTTGTGCCATAGGCAACTCTCATCTGAAGATGCCTTTGCATAAAAACAATTGACTTCAGGATTGCTTCCAGAGTTCATGTCAGCTACGAACAGATTTCCTTTCCGGATTCCCATCAAGGAGGATTTTCACTTTTCTTGTGCAGAATCTGACACTTCAGCTTGTCGAATAAAACATTGTAGCCGTTTTCACAGAACTGACTAATACTAAGCAGATTATGTTCAAGTCCTTGCACAACATACACATTTTCAATGATAACATTACCAGCTTGCAAACAGCCATATCCCTCAGTTAGACCTTTGCTGTTATCTCCAAAGGTAACCACCGGGCCAACTTTCTCAACCATATTTGATAGCAGGGCTCTATCTCCGGTCATATGTCTTGACGATCCGCTGTCAAGAATCCACACTACCGGTTCCACCTGTTTAATGCCCTGTAATACAAATGGATTAGACCTTCTTCGGAACCCAAACTTGGTTGGGTCCGGCATAGTTGTAGAATTGGCCTTTATCAGGGAAAACAACATTCTTAATTTTTATGTTCTCAACTTTCTCAACGACTGGACATTTGACCTTGTAAACAGCCTTAACAAATTTCTGTTTAGGCTTAGGCACAAATGTCTCCTTTCTAACTTTAGGAGGACTAGCAGTCTTAGACCTATTATGCTTCTTATTATTCACATGCTGACGAGGAGTAGTCTTATCACTAGAAACGTGCTTATCATTAAAATAAGCAACCATCAAATTATAAGCACAAGACATGCAATTAGAAACACCACATACTTTATGAGAGGAATTAGCAACAGGCAAATTATGCATGGTAGGCATGGCATTTTTGTTATCCAACTCAGGTGTGTCTGAGTTAGTCTTAGTTGCTTTCACAACTTTGACTGCAACTTTCGACACACTTGACTTGGAAACAACCTTCTCATTAGCAAGATCTTCAGCACGTATTTCTTCTTGAATAATAAAAGAGGTCTCATCAAATGGTTCAACAATTGATTTTTTATCGAAGGGGTTTATCAACACCCTTAAGCACATGTGCTACTCCCCTACCTTTAGCACAAACATGAGGAGGGGAGTTTATGCCTAATTCTCCAATAGCAACATTATAATCATAACCTACTCCAGATGTTTGATTAATAGCTTGCTTATTGTAGAACTCTTTAGCCTTAGAGCAAGAATTAAAGTAAGCTTTGACCTTAGTCTCAAGACCGGTGATCTTGTCTTTGAGAATAGTTTCGAGTTGTCTAAAACAGTCAACTCTATTCTATAGAAAAGATACTTGTTCTCTTAATTTATCTTGATTAATGTGCACAAGTCTTAATTCATTGACCTCTTTCTCAAGGTCTTTGATTTGTTGAGTTAACATTTCATTATCAGAACGAGCACAATCTAAGGAGCCTCCTAGATGATAGACTAATTCAGCATCAATAAATTTTACCTCTTTTCTTGACGATGAGGTGTTTGCATCACTAGCCATAAGAGCAAGATTCCCAACTTCTTCATCTTCACTGTCAGTATCATCTCAGCTTCTTCCCTTTGCCAGGTAAGCCCTTTCAGATTTACTCTTCTGATTAGAATTATAAGAGTTCTTCCTAACTTGTTTTGGCTTCCTGTATTCTGTAGAAAAGTGTCCCAACTCATTACAGTTAAAGCATCGAATGGTGCTTCGATCAACCATCCCTGTTTTGTATCCACCACTGCTGGTGTTAGAGGATGAAGATCCACCTTTCTGGAATCTGTTGTAGTTGGACTTGTACTTGAACTTGGGATTCCTCTTGAATCTGACATTGGAGAATCTCTTGACAATCAGGGCCATTGACTCATCTTCCAATTGTTCCAGTTCTTCCAAGGAGTAAAAATCATCTCCTAATTGATTTGTAGTAGGAGGATCAAATTCTGCTACTATTACATTTTCTTCAGCCTTGGAAGACTGTACCATTCTCTCTGACTGTTGAGATTATTGTTGTTGTTGTGGTTGTTGTTGTTGTTCTTCAGCTACTAGAGTAGTAGATGTGCTGACCACTCTTCCTTTCCCGTAGACTTCCTTCTGCTGAATCTGCTCCAACTCATAGGTTTTTAGCACACCATAGAGCCTTTCCAAAGAAATCTCATTCAGGTCTCTCGCTTCTCTTATGGCAGTGATTCTATGTTCAAGATGAGTTGGCAGTGTTAAAAGGAACTTTTTGTTGACCTCCCTGATTGAATAATATTTTCCATTTATGTTCAGGTTGTTGATAATGTATTGTACCTCTCAAACACTTCAGTGATTCCTTCTCCTGGATTGGATTAAAGTGTTCATACTCAGAGGTTAGGATCTTCAACTTGTTTTCATGAACTTCCTCTGTGCCTTCATTAATCACCTCAATAGTTTCCCAGATTTGTTTGGAATTTTTACAGTTCATCACATGTTTGTTCATCAAGGGATCAAGGGAATCAACTAAAATTAATTGAAGGCTGGCATCCAAGGAGGCTTCTTCTTTTTCAGCAGGAGAAAAATCTTCAAGGTCTTTTACATAGGTTCTAGCTTTGGTAATTACAACATCATCTTCTATAACCTCTGGTTTAATAACCATCGGAATTTTTGGACCCTTCTTTAACACGTCCAGATATTTGGGATTTGCAACTTGTAAAAACAAGAGCATCTTCTTCTTCCACATGATATAATTTTCTTTATCGAACAGTGGAATTTTAACGGTTCCAACTTTTTGTGTAGTCATTATGAATTTTTGAGTAAATAAAAATTCAAGGAGTGGAAGAATCACAAAAGTCTAGGATTTTGATTTGTTCGTTAATCAGAAGGCTCTGATACCAATTGTTAGGTCCCAATATGTTTGTAGAAGGGGGGTTGAATACAAACTATATTGTTTAATCGAATAAAATGCGGAATAAAAAAGTGAAACAAAATTCAAGTTAAATAAAACTATTATTAAACTTGAAAGGTGTTACAACAACGGTATTGTTTACAAGGGATTAATCTCAAATAAATTATTCCAAATCTAGAATAAATTCGACATGAACTTTTTCTATTTTTGAAATAAAAAGGATCAAATACTAAAAGCAATTTGAGATTAAGTTCTAGGGATTTTGATCCGCTAGATAGTTACACAAGAACAAGAGAAGGATTTCTAGTGGTTTAGATTTAACAATAAATACTAGAAATTAATGTCCTGAGAAATTGCAATAAGTTCTCTGCTTTTGTTCTGTGTTCTTCAGTTGGTTTGATATTCAATGCTGTTCTGTTGAAAATCAGCTTCTGTTGTTTTATATTCAATCAACCCACTTGATTTAATTGGCAAGACAATCCTTTTAGCTCAGCAAGACAATCCCAACAGCTGGTAGAACTTTCGGTAGGACTATTGATTGAACTGGCAAGACTATCGGCAAGACAATCTAAAAAGACTTGGAAAGACTTCGGTATGACAATCCAATTGTCATACCAGTTCAAATATTTGTCTTGCTGAGTTAATTTGGAATATTAATTCAAAATCATTTCTGAAAAATACATAATATTAATTCAGAATTAATTAACCAATTAATTTAATTGATCAATAAATTAATCTTTGCAGATATAATTTATTTTCTTAATTAAATTATAAGACTTAATTAATTAATAGAGAATTAATACTATTCTTGAACAGCAACCACTCTTCTGACAATCTTCTGACAATCTTCTGAAAATCAAGAATCCATTTCACCACTTCAATGTTGACACTCGATGTACTTTCTGGTTCATGAATGACTAACTTCTGTGATGTTTCTTCATGTCTTGATTTTCTTCAGATGAAATCCCTGTAATTAATTGATACCCTGACGAGATCTTTGTCACTTGATTAAATCCACAATCTTGATTTATATCACTGAGGCTTGATCAATTTCTTGAACTTCTTCCAGTGAATTAAGTCCTCAAGTCTGTAGATGAACAATGTTACTTAATCCTTTGACATATGTTACTTTGAGAGATCTCTCTGACGATAGAACCACTAATTACTTGTTACATCCTTATTTGAGTTGAGTTAAATCCTCGAATAAATAAATAGGCTATGATATATGCCTTTCACTAACTGATCATGTCAGACAGCTGGATAAGTTGGTCAAAGATTCTGTTAAAATAAAAAGAAGTGATAATGGCACTGAGTTCAAGAATTCAATCATGGAAGAGTTCTGCAAAGAGCATGGAATAAAGCAGGAATTTTCTGCACCTGGAACTCCACATCAAAATGGAGTTGTAGAAAGAAAGAACAGGACTCTCATTGAAGCTGCACGAACTATGCTTGATTAAGCAAAGCTACCAACCTATTTTTGGGCTGAAGCTGTGCAGACTGCTTGTTTTACACAGAATGCTACACTCATAAACAAGCATGGAAAAATACTATATGAGATGAAGAAAAAGAAGCCAAATTTGAAATACTTTCATGTATTTGGATGCAAGTGTTTTGTTCTTAAGACTCATCCTGAACAGCTGTCAAAATTTGATCTAAAAGCTGTGAAAGAATTTTTGTTGGATATACACTTTCCACAAAAGCCTTCAGAGTATACAATTTAAAAACAAGGGTTGTCATGGAATATATCAATGTATCTTTTGATGATAAAAAGATTACTGGACTTGAAGATTTCAATTATCATGATCAGCTGAGATTTGAAAATGAAGATTTAAATTCTGATTCTGTAAATTCTGATGACCTAAATCCTGATCCTGTAAGTTCTGACGGGTTAAATTCTGATGTCATTGAAATTATGGTAATTACTCCAAAGGAAAATGCACTTGTTCAGGGGGAGCAAGCTGATGAACATACCACATCTCAAGACTCTCAAGAAGCATCAGAACCAGTCATTGGCTCTTCAAGTTCTGATTCATCAAGTTCTGATGAGCCAAATTCTGATAATTCTGGAAACTTTGATTCTTCAATTCCTCAAGGATCCAACTCAAATTCTGAAATTTCAGAGAGCATAACTTCAGGGGGAGCATCAGAAAATGCTGATAGAGACAACATAAAATCATGGGGGAGGATCCAGTTCTAGAGATCAACTTCCATCTGCAAGGAAGTGGACTAAAGCACATACACCTGACTTAATAATTGGAGATCCTGAAGCAGGTGTTAGAACTAGAACTGCAACATCAAATGAATGTCTCTATCATTCCTTTCTATCTCATTCTGAACCAAAGAAAGTGAAAGAAGATCTTCAAGATGCTGATTGGGTGCAAGCAATGCAGGAAGAGTTAAATGAATTTGAAAGAAATAAAGTCTGGACCCTAGTGCCAAGACCAAAGAACATATCCATTATTGGCACAAAATGGGTGTTCAGAAACAAAACTGACAGTGATGGCATAATTATAAGAAATAAAGCAAGGCTGGTTGCTAAAGGTTACTCTCAATAGGAGGGTATTGACTATGATGAAACATTTGCTCCAGTTGCTAGATGAGAAGCCATAAGAATTTTTTTGGCTTATGCTGCTCACAAGAAGTTTAAAGTCATTCAAATGGATGTAAAAAGTGTTTTTCTCAATGGAGAATTGGAAAAAGAGGTATATGTTGAACAACCTCCAGGCTTTGTAGATCCAAAATTTCTGAATCATGTCTACAGGCTTGACAAAGCACTTTCTGGCCTTAAGTAAGCTCCAAGTGCATGGTATGAGACTTTAGCTCAATTCCTTCTGGAAAGTGGATTTACCAGAGTGTCACACCCCCAACTTAACAATACATAATATATAAAAACTATTACAATAGAAAGTAAATACAACCAAATCCATGATCTTACAGTTTAGGGTTTGGATCAGCCCAACACTATTAACTTTTACAACTGGTTTTAATATCGAGTCCTCACATAAAACTATCTCTTATTCTACCTGAGCTCGAACATACACATCGGCATCACAAGTCTTACATGTTGTATACTTGAATCTAACCATAGCTGCTAGCTGTAATATCAGGGTGAAAGCAAGTAGTGAGCCAAATGCTCAACAACTGCTAAACAATACGGTACAAAATATTAATCGAGATATATAAAAGAATAACAATATGAAGATAGAGCTAAAAATAATAATAAGAGATGAACTTTTGGGTGATGGCATCATTTGTTTGTATAAAAACATTTCTAAAATTATTTCTTAATCAAAAACCATTTTATGACGCTACGGATTACAGCCGGTGATCAGCCGTGAAATAATCCCGAACCTCGCTGGGTTCTAAAACATTAATGGGATCCCTAGGCAACTTTTAAGCCTACAATTTAAATATGGAAAAGACTCTCGTCTCAGCCTAGATCCACTATTTAAAGAAAACATTTATCCCCCCTTTGGGACTGAAAATCCAAATTTTAATCACTTCAAAAACTGATGCCGATTGACAATTAATTTCTTGAACAGTAAACAATTTTATCAAGGGGTATGAATCCACTAGGCTTTACTCTATCAGGGTAATTTGGAAGGTTTCTATTTACAAGGACTTTGACAAGGAGATTTAGTAATGTCAGACTAGGCTTAAAGCAATAGTTTCAGATAAGGTATAGGTATTAAAATATCAAGAAGATAAGCATTACTGGTTCCAGTTATGATATAGGTGTTAAAATACAAAGAAAGTGATCATCAACTCAAGGTATAACAGGGTATCAAGCTTTAGGGTAAGGATAGGGTTATCAAGCAATCATTAACAATCTTTAAGGAATGACTGGCTTCTAGGCTTCAAGCTGAGGTTACTGAGTATAACTTACACATGGTTCGACATCACAATTACTTTGGTATGCTAGCATAATATGACATTTGATCTACTTTCATAACAATCTTCAAATGAGGCTAAATTACTTGCAATAGACACTTGAGGGTTTATGGCATTTCTATATAATACGAAGATAGGTTTGAGAACCACTTGGTTCATGTATAACAAGATAAATCAGAATACTCGCATCATATATAGGAACTAGTTATCACACATTTGCAGTGTAGACTAAAAAGCAGGTTGAAACACTTGCCTTGAGAAAGGCTGGACTGGACTGGCATGTAGGAGCAACTGAAAGCTTTACTCGAACTTTATGGCAAGTTTACCCCCGTCTCGAGATCCTACATAAATAATAATAACCTCATTATAATATATTCTCACCAACTCAACCTATTTGCAAACCGAAATTAAACACAATGGCACTTAGGCCTATACACACGCAATTTATAATCACCTTATAAACATAATAGTACACATAGCCACATATGCTTACATACCATATTTAAGTACCAAATAATATCACACACACCATATTGCAACACTAGGCTTGGATGATCTCGCTCCACAACTTAAGTCACTTGATCGCTAAACTAGGCAGAATCTCCAAATTTTGGATTCCTAACTCGAAGTGCCTTTGCTAAACCATCCAATTTCTATTGACCCTAACTTGGGTCTTTCACTCTACTGGCTTTATGCTATCTTGCAACTATAGTGGTCAACCTAGGCCTCATTCATAAGTGCTCTAAAACTATGTGGTAGGTGAAGGTGCTTATTATGGTAAATTTCAGAATGACATCTATGGTTTCTTGGGTGCATGTGACACTTTTACACTTCAAGTTTACCTCCAAAATTTCTACACTAGACTCTTCTGATCATAAGGCAACTCCCAAACTTGATGTGGCTCAAGGGCCTAGCTTGGGCCTCCCTAGGCCTAAGCTTAAAGTCCATGGTTCCCCTGTTTTTTCCGGGCAGAAAAGGTCCTGACTTGAACTAACTTGTAACATATTATTCTAACTCAAATATTATGAACTATGACTGGAAAAACTCCTCTGACACTCCCTCTAACTAAGGCCCAACAGGGCCTAATGAGGGCCTACCTATGACCTGGTCAAAACTTCCCATTTCTAAGTTACAACAAAACTGTCCCCTGCTGGACAGATTTTGTGATTCCACTCGTGCACCTAACAAAACATCTTATAAACCTCCAAAAAATTACTAAAACCTATTGCATATTCCTAGTGCTAGCTTCTGGTGGCTTGGGCCTCAAAGTGCACATCAATGACATGGTCAAATCTCACTCTAAACCTCAGGGTACCAAACTGATTTTCTGCAGAAACTAATACCCTCCTTTCACCAAGGTTCTTACTTAACAAACCCAACCAACAACAACCAAAAACCCAAAACAATACTTAAATAAGGTGATCTACTGAACTAACTCTCTTACACTCAAAATAGGCTTAGTGGATATCATCTTTACCTAAGGTGCAATATAGCAAAATAAAAGTAATCACATTACACAAATTACAAGTCATCAAGTTTTCAAGGACAACAACTTTTACCTTCTTTATAAATATAAATGAATTAACATCACATATTAAGGAGCAAAAATATTTATTAATATCTTAACTTAACTGAAATTTAAGTTTACTAACAAAAATATCAATCCAAATGATCAAGAACTTCCAAAATTCAAGAGTGGTTTACATGCATGCATGCCTTCGAATCTTACAAGCCAAAACAACATGATTTCCAAATATATTTTCATCATAATTCATCATGCAAGCCTAACATGGATTATAACTAAATGACCACCTAGCATGCAAAAGTTTGTTTTTACCAAGCTTTTACTACAAATTTCATGTTATCATCACAAAAACATACAAAAATGAGACAAGGCAACAAAACACCATCCATTCGGCTCCTATCAAGTCATGGCAGAATGGATTAGGGTGAAAACAACATTTATATAAGTGTAACACACTCATGTCTAGCCATTCTCAACCCTATGATACTATAACTCATGGTGAAAGCCTTAGATTCACAAGAATCAAGGATGTTCACTTTGAGTTTAACAAAAACACCACCATGCAAGGTCAACACATAAGTTTTTCACTCTAGCCTTTTGAGATATATAAGAACAACATGTAGGGATTAAGATTACTTGATTATAGGATGATTGTTTGAGTGAAGAAATGAAGAAAGGAAGGGAATGGGGGGCCTTGGCTATGGAATGGCCGAGAGGGAGGGGGAAAAGCTGAGAGGGAGGGAGGAGGAGAAAGGGGAGGGTGAAGTGATGGGGTGGAATGGAGTGATCATCACTCTTTGGTTTGTTTTTATGTCCTTGATTTGACTAAAATGTGAGTGGATTTAGGAAATGACAATATTAACCCTCTAGCTAAAGTTAGGCCTGTCACGCCCCCAACTTAAACATCAAATTAAATATAACTATTACAACATTTTAAAAAGAAGTAAACATAACCAACTCCAAGATCTTACAGTTTAGGGTTTGGAACAGCCCAACGCTACCATCTATTACAACTGATTTTAAATAGCGAGTCCTCACACAAAACTACTATCTCTTATTCTACCTGAGCTCGAACATAAGCATCAGCATCACAGGTCATACGGGCAGTCTGCTTGAATCTAACCATAGCTGCTCGCTGTAATATCAGGGTAAAGCAAGGAGTGAGCCAAATGCTCAATAAGTACTAAATAGTACAATACAAAACATAAATCGAGATATACATTAAAGAATGATAATGGGAAGACATAACCAATGATAACGAGAGATAAAACTATGGGTGATGGCATAATTTTGCTTGTATCAAAACAATTTCAAAATCATATCTTAATCAAAATCATTTTATGACGCTACGGATTACATCCGGTGATCAGCCGCGAAGTAATCCCGAACCTCGCTGGGTTCTAAAATATTAATGGGATCCCTAGGCAACTTTTAAGCCTAATATAAGTATGGAAAGGACTCGCGTCTCAGTCCAGATCCACTATTCAAAGAAAACATTTATCCCCCTTTGGGACTGAAAATCCACATTTTATTTATTTCAAAAACTGATGCCGATTTATGACCAAAATCTCTTTTAACAATAAATATTTCTATCAAGGGATTATAGAACAACTCGAAACACGGGAAATATGGTACTAAATCTCAAGGCCATGATCCACTAAACTTTACTTTATTAGGGTAACTAAAAGGATTTCATATATATAACTTGGACAAGGAAATTTAGTGAGGCTATTGGATGTTATGGAGGGGTAGTGCCAAACTGGGCTTAAAGCAATGGTTTCTTGTCAAGGTGCAAGTGCTAGATCATCAAGAAGATAAGCTTCATGAATACTAAGGGTGTTAAGGTATGAAGAATGATCTTTAACTCAGGATATATCAGAATTGTTAAGCTTTAGGATAAGAAAGAGGGGAATCAATCAATGAGGAACAACTTTGATAAATATCTGGCTTTTAGGTATCAAGGTGAAGTTTCTATAGGGGTTCAAGCATCAGGGTGAGATATCAGCACTTTAGGGATCGTTAGCATGTTAATCAAGAGGATCAATCAAGTATTATAACAACCCTTTATTTTATCATGGCATTCATCTTACTTTAATATACTATCATGATAAGACAACTTTGCAATACGTACTCGAGGGTTCATGGCATTTCTATATGATTCAAAGATAATCATAAGATATGTTGATTTAAATATATCAAAATGACTCAGGATAGTTGCGTCAATAAATATGAACTATTTGTTACACAATTGCAGTGAATACGAAGATAGGTTGAATCACTTGCCTTGAGAAAGGCTGGTCTGGTCTGACTGGTAGGAGCAACTGGAAGCTTCACTCCACCTTTATGGCAAGTTTACCCTCGTCTCGAGATCCTACATAAATAATAATAATCCTCATTATAATATATTCTCACCAACTTAACCTATTTACAACCCTAAAATTAAATACGGATGGCACTTAGGCCTATATGCACTTAATTTATATTCACCTTATAAATATAATTGCACACACATAGCCACATATACTCACATATAATATATTAATACCAAATAACACCATATACACCATAATGCAACAATAGGCTTGGATGATCTCAATCTCCCAACTTAAGTCACTTGGTCGCTAAACTAGACAAAGTCATCTAATTTTGGCTTCCTAACTCGAGGTGCCTTTACTAAACTATCCAAGACCTATTGACCGTCACTTGGGCCCTTTGCTCTAGTGACCTTATACTATCTTACAACTATGGTGGTCAACCTAGATTTCACTCCTAAGTGTTCTAAAACTATGTGTTAAGTGAAAGTGATCACTGGTGTAAATTTCAGAATGACAACTATGGTTTCTTGAGTGCATTAGACACTCTTAAACTAAAGGTTTTCCTTCAAAACTCTTACACAAGACTCTCCTGACCTTAGGGAATCTCCCAAACTTGATGTGGCTCAAGGGCCTGGCTTGAGCCTTCTTGGGCCTAAGCTTAAAGTCCAAGGTTCCCCTGTTTTCCTGGGAAGAAAACGCCCTGACTTGAATTAAATTGTGACACATGGTTCTAACTCATATCCTATGAACTATGGCTGGAAAAACTCCTCTGACACTCCCTCTAACTAAGGCCCAATAGGGCCAAATGAGGGCCTACCCACTACATGGTCAAATCTCCCTATTTCTATGTTGCAACAAAACTGTCTCCCGCTGGACAGATTTTGTGATTCTACTTGTGCACCTAACCAAACGACATGCGAACCTCCAACCAACTCCTAAAACCTTTTATATACTCCCAATACTAACTTCAGGTGGCTTGGTCCTCAATGTGCACAACAAATTCTCATTCAAACTTCCCCATAAACTAGTGCATCAAATCTGGAAAAATGAAAACACCAACTAATCCCTTTCCACCTTAACTCCCACTTAAAAACCAAGCACCCAACTCTTTCCAAAGCAAAACTAGTGTCTTAATGTCCTAAAATAGTGTCTCAACAGAAGGGGAGATCATCCATGCCCAAAAATTAACAACATGCAACTAAAAAATATGACATGCAACTCATGGAAAACACATAACAAGATTTCGGCTAGGCATAAAGTTTTAAATGCTTTGCAAAATCGACTTGCACCTATTACTCATCCTTAATAATCATGAAATATAACTTCTTTTAACTATTAATAAGAAATTTATCATAGAAAAATCTATTTTAGGCACACATATTTCAAATTTATAGATTTTTAAACATAACAACATGATTTCGAAAAGAGTAGCATGCAAAACATGGTTGATCATCATTTTAATATCTTAAAACTAGCATGCATGGATAAACATAAATATATAAGGAAATTTCAGTATCATGCAAAGGATTTTAAAGTATGATATCTCCATAAAACACTTAGTTAGCATATATACATAATATATCTCATGGAGAGCTCTTGAATTCACAAGAATCAAGAGTTTCTCTTTGGAGATCACATAAGAACTACACATGCATCCATGGAACTTTAACTTCCAAGTCACAAAACACTTGGAAAGTATATAAGATGAATGTAGGTAGAAGATTTATACTTGGGAAGATGAAGAATGAATTGAAAAATGGTAGGGAGGGTGGGGAAATAGGCCTTCGGCCGAGAGCAATGGTGGGAGGGGGGAGGAGAAAAATTTGTGGGGTGTTGGAGTGTGGAATGAGTGGAATGACTTCTCCCACTTAAACTTTTGTTTTATACTTTTTGGTTGACAAATAATGAGTGGAAGTGAGAACTTATAAAAATGTCCTTTAGCTAAAGTTAGGCCATTTTGCATGCAAGGCTAATGTAGTAATTTGGTAATAATCAAATGAGTTAGTGGGGTTGGAAAAGTCTTATTTGCCCTTTGAGAGAATAGAAGGGTGATTTTCATGCAAGGTCTCTTATGTAATTTGATAATTATAACCAATAAAATTTGTAAAGATTTATTTTTATAAAATAAAATACAAGTTCAAAAATTATAAAATTTACACCATAAAATAACTTGGATTTTTAGAAATTTTATAAAATCACTTTTGAAATTTGTGAATAAAATAACTTTTAAAAGAAAATTTCTCCAAGGTTTAGAATATTCCTTATAAATTAAAAATAATGGAAATAAATAAACTCTCGCTTTGAAAAATCATATACTACATAAAGCAAATTTAAAATGCAGAAATTTTTCATTCACACAAGGTACAACCATTAAGTATATTCACTTACGACTTTAATATCACACAAAGTCCACAGATAATATTACATAAAATGCCGGTCGTAACATCCTCTCCCCTTAAGGGATTCTGTCCCCAGAATCTAAGAGAACATATGAGGATACCGGGAACGCATATCAGACTCTAAATCCCAAGTTGATTCTTCGACCTTGGGGTTCCTCCAAAGTACTTTCACTAACTTTACCGACTTATTCCTAAGACTCTTTACTTTCCAGTCGAGTAATTTGACAGGTTGGTCCACAAACGACAGGTCTGCCTGAATTTCTACAGGTTCATATTCTATCACATGGCTAGCGGCAGGATTGTACTTCTTAAGCAACGACACATGGAACACATTATGCACATGCTGATACTGAGGTGGTAAGGCCAACTCATAGGCCACCTTCCCCACTTGACTCAAAATTTCAAAAGGACCTATATATCTAGGTGCTAACTTCCCTTTCTTGCCAAATCTAGACAACCCTTTTCTTGGTGACACCTTCAGCAAAACAGCTTCACCAACTTGGTATCGAACATCCTTACGCGCTGGATCCGCATACTTCCTCTGTCTATCTTGAGCAGCAAGTAACCTTTTCTGAATTAACTTGACTGTGTTATGCAACTATTGTACCAATTCCGAGCCGAGAATTCTTCCTTCTCCTACTTCATCCCAACTTGTTGGTGATCTACATTTTCGCCCGTACAAAGCTTCGTATGGTGGCATGCCGATACTGGAATGATAGCTATTGTTGTAAGAGAATTCAATCAATGGCAAGTGGTCATCCCAACTTCCTGCAAAATCGATTGCACAACTGCGCAACATGTCTTCGATTGTTTGAATTATCCTTTCGCTCTGACCATCAGTCTGTGGGTGGTATGCCGTGCTCATATTCAACTTCGTTCCAAGACATTCTTGAAATTGCTTCCAGAATCTCGAGTTAAATCAGGGGATCTCTGTCTGAAACTATTGATACGGGTACTCCATGCCTTAGTACGATTTCGCGCACATACAGATGAACCAATTTGTCCAATGACGACTTCTCGTTAATTGGAAGGAAATGCGCCGACTTCGTAAGGCGATCAACTATAACCCATATAGCGTCATGACCGGATTTCGTTCATGGTAGTCCCACTATAAAATCCATAGCAATATTTTCCCATTTCCATTCTGGAATCTTTAGGGGTTGAATTAATCCGCTTGGTCGTTGATGTTCTGCCTTCACCTTTTGACAAGTATAACACTTCGTAACCCATTCTGCCACGTCTCACTTCATATTTGGCCACCAAAAGTTCTGCTTTAAGTCCCGATATATCTTGGTGCTTCCCGGGTGGATTGAAAATCTTGAATTGTGGGCTTCTTGTAGGATCTCATTCTTCAATTCAGGTACATGAGGAATCCAAATTCTTGAGAAAAACCATAGTATCCATTGCTCATCCCTTTGAGTATTAATCTCCTCTCCAGTTAACTGATTCTTCTCTTTCTCCATTACTTCTTCTTGACATTTCTTTATCTTTTCCACTAGTGTTGGCTGAAAATTCATTGCACGATAAACTTCTTCAACCATTCCATAATTACAAAATTCTAATCCGAATTTCTTAATCTCTTCAGACAAATCCTTTGGTGTTGCCATCATATTCAATCTCTCTTTTCTGCTTAGTGCATCGGCCACAATATTCGCCTTTCTGGGATGGTAATTTATCGAGCAATCGTAGTCCTTGATCAATTCCAACCATCTCCTTTACCTCATATTGAGCTCCTTCTGAGTGAAAATGTACTTTAAACTCTTGTGATCTGTGTAGATTTCACACTTCTCTCCGTAGAGGTAATGTCTCCAAATCTTAAGTGTGAATACTATAGCGGCTAGTTCCAAGTCATGTGTGGGGTACTTCAACTCATGCGGTTTTAACTGTCTTGACGCATACGCGATCACCTTACTGTGTTGCATTAACACACAGCCCAATCCCTTATGTGAAGCATCGCTGAATATCATAAAGTTTCCTTGGTCATCTGAATCACTAACACCATAGCTGTTATCAGTCTCTGCTTCAACTCTTGAAAGCTATCCTCACATTCTGCACTTCATTCAAACTTTTGATTCTTTCTGGATAACTTGGTCAATGGTGTGGCGATTTTCGAAAAATCCTTGACAAACCTTCTGTAGTATCCTGCCAATCCTAGAAAACTTCGCACTTCCGTAGGAGTCTTTGGCCTCTCCCAACTCATAACTGCCTCAATCTTTGCCGGATCCACTTTAACTCCTTCATTTCCAATGACATGCCCCAAAAATTGAACTTCCTTTAACCAAAACTCACATTTGGTAAACTTGGCATATAACTTCTCTTGACGAAGTATCTCCAATGCTATCCAGAGGTGCTGTTTATGTTCTTCTTCCGACTTAGAATAAATAAGGATGTCATCAATGAATACCACGACAAACTTGTCCAAATACTTCTTAAATACTCGATTCATCAAATCCATAAATGCGGCCGGGGAGTTGGTCAATCCAAATGGCATTACTAGGAATTCATAATGCCCATATCTGGTCCTAAATGTTGTCTTGGGAATATCTTCTTCTTTGATCTTTAATTGATGGTATCCCAATCTCAAGTCAATCTTTGAAAAGCATTTTGCTCCCTTCAACTGGTCAAAAAGGTCATCTATTCTTGGTAGCGGGTAGCGGTTCTTGATCGTTACCTTATTCCACTCCCGATAATCTATGCATAGCCGCATACTCCCATCTTTCTTCTTTACAAACAGAACAGGTGCTCCCCATGGCGACGTACTTGGCCGTATCACTCCTTTATCCAACAATTCTTGTAGCTGGCTCGCCAACTCTTTCATTTCTGCTGGTTCCATTCTATATGGGGCCTTTGAAACTGGTTCCGTGCCTGGAGCAAGGTTGATCTCGAACTTGGTTTGTCAATCTGGTGGTAAGCCTAGTAGTTCGTCTGGAAACACATCGGGAAACTCGTTAACTACATGGATATCTTCTATGTTAGGGTTGCCCTTTTCTGAATCCACTACATACGCTAGGAACGACTCACAACCTTTTCTAAGTAGCTTCTTAGCCTGAACGATTATAATAAATAGTTGCTCTTGCCTCTGCCCCTTAACTACTACCTTCTCTCCACTCTTCGCCTTTAAATACACTTTCTTGGTCTTACATTTAATCTGGGCGTTATTCTCTCCTAACCAATCCATACCTAAAATTATATCAAACTCTCCCAACTTGAAGAGTATCAAGTCGGCTGAAAACTTATACCCTGAAATATCAATCTCACACTTCAGACATAATTGATTCATAGGAATCTTCTCTTGGTTCGAAATTACCACATTTACTACCTCACTCATAATCATTTTATCACATTGAAGCTTATCAACAAAAGTTTCTGATATGAAAGATCTTGTTGCTCCCCAATCAATCAATACTTTAGCTTTGACATTATTGAGTAAAAGTGTACCTGCTATCACCTCAGAATTCTGAACAGCATCCTTCATCTTCAGATCAAATGTCCTTGCTGTTGCTTGCGGGGTTGGTGTAGGTGGTGGAGGTAATGCCAATACCTCAGCTGGCATGCTCGCACTGGTACTTGCCACGTTTATCAGAGCTTTGACTGGTCCGGTTGCCTTTCACTCCCTAGCTATGTGTCCAGTTTTCCCACATTTGTAACATGTAACTCCTGGCTTCGGTATCTTGCACTCATTTGCTAAATGTCCCTTCTGATTGCACCTATAACATGTCATGCTCAACTTATTACACACTCCGGGGTGCCTTCTTCCACAGTGCTTGCATTCCGGTCTCTGGAACCTGTTTTCTCCAACTTGCCCTTGGCTTGCCTGATTGTTCCCCTTCGATTCTTGCCTTTTGCCCAAATTTCCTTTCTTTTGAAAATTTCCGCCCTTATGGAATCCAATCCTCTTTACATTCCGATCTTGTGAACTTCCTGCTTCAGACTTTTATCCATAAAATGGAACCTTCCTCTTCTTGTTATCCCTTTCCTTCCTTGACTGCGTCCCATTATTCTCAATCAGAGCAGCTTTCTGTACTACTCCCGCATATGTTTCAAGTTCAAACATAGCCACTCTATCTCTAATCCAAGGCTCCAATCCTTGCTGAAATTTCTTTGTTTTTTCTTCCTCAGTGCTGGTATACTTTGTCACAAACCTTGACAACTCAGTGAACTTCTTCTCATACTTCAGTACAGTCATGTTCCCTTGCTTCAACTCTAAAAATTTAAGCTCCATCTGATTCTGCATGTAATTAGGGTAATACTTTTCCAGAAATAACTTCTTAAATCTCTCCCAAGAAACCTGCTGAGTTGCTTCCATAGCTTTTACAAACTCCCACCAATAGATGACTTCGCCCTTCAAGAAGTAAGTAGCATATGGCATCTTCTGATCGTCTCCTAACTGTACCAACTCAAAATCCATTTCCATCTCCTTAATCCATGTGTTAGCTATTACTGGATCAGTGGTATCATGAAATACAGGTGGATTCACATTCTGAAATGCCTTGAAAGTGACAACTTGTCTAGGTGGTACTGGTGGTTCAGGTGGTTGGTGTGGTTCACAGTTTTCTTGTTTTCAATTCGTTATTGAAGAGTTAGTTGTTGTTGAGCTATAACATTGGTTTGCTGTTGCAAAGTTTCCAGTAGTCGAATAATATTTGGATCTGTGGTGGATGTGGTTGTTGGGTTCTTCTTTTTGGGAGGCATGATCCTGAAATAAGAGTTATGTCAAAACAGATATGAATGATAAAATAATTCGAGGGTATCACATGGCATTCTTATTTACATATGAGGTCAAGTTTCAAATTAAGCAGATATGGCGATGCATATAAAAGCGTAAAATAACAGTTGAGGGAAAATGGAACAATAGTGCATGATTATTGAAATTTAAAGGTCACAATACATCTGGATTAGGACAAAGTCTGATTCTAGGATCAACAGGCTTATTTAAAGGAAATAACGGAAACAACTGGGGATTCTACAGAGTCTGATAGTACAACAACATGAAAGGTAAATGGAAAGAACTAAGGCTCCACTCCATCTGAACGGGGCTTGGGAGTCTTTTCCTCTCGAAGCGTCTTCATAATGCTCTGGAGCTCATCCGCCACCATCTGAATGACATACTGGCTGGTGCGGTCCCGGTGCGCTGGCATCTCCTCAAGCTTAGTGTTGACGTACTGAACCAAGGTCTCAAGTCTCGCAGTCATCTGCTCCTTGGGCTTCCCTTCATAGTTTCGGCTGTCCGGGTCCACGTTCTTCAGTCGGTCTATCAGTCGGTCATACTTGCCCTGAAGCATGTCGAACTCGCGCCTCAACTCAGCATATACGGAGAAAGTAATAGTGTCGTCCGACCCAGAGGATGACGAGGAATGCGCCCTTTGCTGACAAACCAATAAGAGGAGTATTAATAATAAATTTACTTAACCTACTCTCTCGCATATTATCTATAACCTACACATATATCCTATAACCTAATTGGGCTGTCTAAGGACTCTAAACCGAAGCTCTGATACCAAAACCTGTCATGCCCCCAACTTAAACAGCAAATTAAATATAACTATTACAACATTTTAAAAAGAAGTAAACATAACCAACTCAAAGATCTTACAGTTTAGGGTTTGGAACAGCCCAACACTACCATCTATTACAACTGATTTTAAATAACGAGTCCTCACACAAAACTACTATCTCTTATTCTACCTGAGCTCGAACATAAGCATCAGCATCACAGGTCTTACGGGCAGTCTGCTTGAATCTAACCATAGCTGCTAGCTGTAATATCAGGGTAAAGCAAGGAGTGAGCCAAATGCTCAACAAGTACTAAATAGTATGATACAAAACACAAATCGAGATATACATTAAAGAATGACAATGGGAAGACATAACCAATGATAACGAGAGATAAAACTATGGGTGATGGCATCATTTTGCTTGTATCAAAACAATTTCAAAATCATTTTATGACGCTACGGATTACAGCCGGTGATCAGCCGCGAAGTAATCCCGAACCTCGATGGATTCTAAAACATTAATGGGATCCCTAGGCAACTTTTAAGCCTAATATAAGTGTGGAAAGGACTCGCGTCTCAGTCCAGATCCACTATTCAAAGAAAACATTTATCCCCCTTTGGGACTGAAAATCCACATTTTATTTATTTCAAAAACTGATGCCGATTTATGAACAAAATTCCTTTTAACAGTAAACATTTTTATCAAGGGATTATAGAACAACTCGAAACACGGGAAATATGGTACTATAAGCTTCATGAATACTAAGGGTGTTAAGGTATGAAGAATGATCTTTAACTCAGGATATATCAGAATTGTTAAGCTTTAGGATAAGAAAGAGGGGTATCAATCAATGAGGAACAACTTTGATAAATATCTGGCTTTTAGGTATCAAGGTGAAGTTTCTATAGGGGTTCAAACATCAGGGTGAGAAATCAGCACTTTAGGGATCGTTAGCATGTTAATCAAGAGGATCAATCAAGTATTATAACAACCCTTTATTTTATCATGGCATTCATCTTACTTTAATATATTATCATGATAAGACTGCTTTACAATACGTACTCGAGGGTTTATGGCATTTCTATATGATTCAAAGATAATCATAAGATATGTTGATTTAAATATATCAAAATGACTCTGGATAGTTGCGTCAATAAATATGAACTATTTGTTACACAATTGCAGTGAATACGAAGATAGGTTGAATCACTTGCCTTGAGAAAGGCTGGTCTGGTCTGACTGGTAGGAGCAACTGGAAGCTTCACTCGACCTTTATGGCAAGTTTACCCTCGTCTCGAGATCCTACATAAATAATAATAATCCTCATTATAATATATTCTTACCAACTTAACCTATTTACATCCCAAAATAAACACGGATGGCACTTAGGCCTATATGCACTTAATTTATATTCACCTTATAAATATAATTGCACACACATAGCCACATATACTCACATATCATATATTAATACCAAATAACACCATATACACCATAATGCAACACTAGGCTTGGATGATCTCAATCCCCCAACTTAAGTCACTTGGTCGCTAAACTAGACAAAGCCTTCTAATTTTGGCTTCCTAACTCGAGGTGCCTTTACTAAACTATCCAAGACCTATTGACCGTCACTTGGGCCTTTTTCTATACTGACCTTATACTATCTTACAACTATGGTGGTCAACCTAGATCTTACTCCTAAGTGTTCTAAAACTATGTGTTAAGTGAAAGTGCTCATTGGTGTAAATTTCAGAATAACAACTATGGTTTCTTGAGTGTATTAGACACTATTAAGCTACAAGTTTTCCTTCAAAACTCTTACACAAGACTCTCCTGACCTTAGGGCATCTCCCAAACTTGATGTGGCTCAAGGGCCTGACTTGGGCCTTCTTGGGCCTAAGCTTAAAGTCCAAGGTTCCCCTATTTTCCTGGGCAGAAAACACCCTGACTTGAATTAAATTGTGACACATGTTTCTAACTCATATCCTATGAAGTATGGCTGGAAAAACTCCTCTGACACTCCTTCTAACTAAGTCCCAATAGGGCCTAATGAGGGCCTACCCATTACATGGTCAAATCTCCCTATTTCTAAGTTGTAACAAAACTTTCTCCTGCTGGCCAGATTTTGTGATTCTACTTGTGCACCTAACCAAACGACATGCAAACCTCCAACCAACTCCTAAAACCTTTTATATACTCCCAATACTAACTTCTGGTGGCTTGGGCCTCAAAGTGCACAACAAATGCTCATTCAAACTTCCCCATACACTAGTGCATCAAATCTGGAAAAAATGAAAACACCAACTAATCCCTTTGCCACCTTAACTCCCACTTAAAAACTAAGCACCCAACTCTTTCCAAAGCAAACCTAGTATCTTAATGTCCTAAAATAGTGTCTCAACAGAAGGGGAGATCATCCATGCCCAAAAATTAACAACATGCAACTAAAAAATATAACATGCAACTCATGGAAAACACATAACAAGATTTCGGCTAGGCATAAAGTTTTAAATGCTTTGCAAAATCGACTTGCACCTATTACTCATCCTTAATAATCATGAAATATAACTTCTTTTAACTATTAATAAGAAATTTATCATAGAAACAATCTATTTTAGGCACACATATTTCAAATTTATAGATTTTTAAACATAACAACATGATTTCGAAAAGAGTAGCATGCAAAACATGGTTGATCATCATTTTAATGTCTTAAAACTAGCATGCATGGCTAAACATAAATATATAAGGAAATTTCAGTAGCATGCAAAGGATTTTAAAGCATGATATCTCCATAAAACACGTAGTTAGCACATATACATAATATATCTCATGGAGAGCTCTTGAATTCACAAGAATCAAGAGTTTCTCTTTGGAGATCACATAAGAACTACACATGCATCCATGGAACTTCAACTTCCAAGTCACAAAACACTTGGAAAGTATATAAGATGAATGTGGGTAGAAGATTTACACTTGGAAAGATGAAGAATGAATTGAAAAATGGAAGGGGGTGGGGCATAGGCCTTCGATCGATAGCAATGGTGGGAGGGGGGAGGAGAAAAATTTATGGGGTGTTGGAGTGTGGAATGAGTGGAATGACTTCTCCCACTTAAACTTTCGTTTTATGTTTTTTGGTTGACAAATAATGAGTGGAAGTGAGAACTTACAAAAATGTCCTTTAGCTAAAGTTAGGCCATTTTGCATGCAAGGCTAATGTAGTAATTTGGTAATAATCAAATGAGTTAGCGGGGTTGGAAAATCTTATTTGGCCTTTGAGAGAATAGAAGGGTGATTTGCATGCAAGGTCTCTTATGTAATTTGATAATTATAACCAATAAAATTTGTAAAGATTTATTTTTATAAAATAAAATACAAGTTCAAAAATTATAAAATTTATACCATAAAATAACTTGGATTTTTAGAAATTTTATAAAATCACTTTTGAAATTTGTGAATAAAATAACTTTTAAAAGAAAATTTCTCCAAGGTTTAGAATATTACTTATAAATTAAAAATAAGGGAAATAAATAAACTCTCGCTTTGAAAAATCATATACTACATAAAGCAAATTTAAAATGCAGAAATTTTTCATTCACACAAGGTACAACCATTAAGTATATTCACTTACGGCTTTAATATCACACAAAGTCCACAGATAATATTACATAAAATGTCGGTCGTAACAAGGCCATTTTGCATGCAAGGTCAATGAGGTAGTTTGGCTAATAAAAGATGAGTTAGTGGGGTTGGAAATGTCTTATTTGCCCTTTAATTGAATGGAAGAGTGATTTACATGCAAGGGTTTTCATGTAATTTGCTAATTATTAAACAACTAATTTTCAAAGATTTACTTTTATAAAATAAAATAAAAGTTCAAAAATTATAAAATTTATACCATAAAATAACTTGGTTTTTTAGAAATTTTATGAGATTACTTTTGAAATTTGTGAGTGAGATAATTTTTAAAAGATAATTTTCCAAGGTATAGAATATTCTTTATAAGTCAAAAATAAGGGCAATTAATAAAACTCTTACTTTGAAAAAAAATTATATACTACATAAAGCAATTTATAACGCAGAAATTTCCATTCACACAAATGTACAATCATTATGCATATTTATAATCGACTCTATTATGATACAGAGTTCACAAATAATATTACACAAAATGCCGCTCGTAACATCCTCTCCGCCTTAAAGGATTCTGTCCTCAGAATCTAAGAGAACAGATGAGGATACCGGGAACGCATATCAGACTCTAACTCCAAGGTTAATTCTTCAACCTTGGGGTTCGTCCAAAGTACTTTCACTAACTTTACCGACTTATTCCTAAGACTATTTACTTGCCGGTCGAGTAATTTGACAAGTTGCTCCACAAATGACAGGTCTGCCTGAATTTCTACAGGTTCATATTCTATGATATGGTTGGCATCAGGATTGTACTTCTTAAGCGATGACACATGGAACACATTATGCACATGTTGATACTGAGGTGGTAAGGCTAACTCGTAAGCCACCTTCCCCACTTGACTCAAAATTTCAAAAGGACCTATAGATCTAGGTGTTAACTTCCCTTTCTTGCCAAATCTAGACAACCCTTTCCTCAGTGACACTTTCAGCAAAACGGTTTCCCCTACTTAGAATCTAACATCCTTACGCGCTGGATCCGCATACTTTCTCTGTCTATCTTGAGCAGCAAACAACCTTTTCTGAATTAATTTGACTGTCTCATGCAACTGTTGTACCAATTCTGAGCCAAGAATTTTCCCCTCTCCTACTTCATCCCAACTTGTCGGTGATCTACATTTTCGTCTGTATAAAGCTTCATATGGTGGCATGCCAATACTGGAGTGATAGCTGTTGTTATAGAAGAATTCTACTAATGGCAAGTGGTCGTCCCAACTTCCTGCAAAATCGATTGCACAACTGTGCAACATGTCTTCGATTGTTTGAATTGTCCTTTCGCTCTGACCATCAGTCTGCGGATGATACGCCGTACTCGTGTTCAACTTCATGCCAAGCCTCTCTTGAAATTGCTTCCAGAATCTTGAGTTAAATTGGGGATCTCTGTCTGAAACTATCGATATGGGTACTCCATATCTTAGTACGATTTCACGCATATACAGATGAACCAATTTGTCCAATGATGACTTCTCATTAATTGGAAGAAAATGTGCCGACTACGTAAGGCGATCAACTATAACCCATATAGCGTCATGTCCGGATTTCGTTCACGGTAGTCCCACTATAAAGTCCATAGCAATGTTTTCCCATTTCCATTCTGGAATCTTTAGGGGCTGAATTAATCCGCTTGGTTTCTGATATTCTGCCTTTACTTTCTGACATGTATAGCACTTCGCAACCTATTCTGCCACTTCTCGCTTCATATTGGGCCACCAAAAGTTCTGTTTCAAGTCTCGATACATCTTGGTGCTTCTCGGATGGATTGAAAATCTTGAATTGTGGGCTTCTTGCAAAATCTCATTCTTCAATTCAGGTACATGAGGAATCCAAATTCTTGAGGAAAACCTTAGTATACCTTGCTCATCCTTTTGAGTACCAATCTCTTCTCCAGTTAGCTGACTTCCCTCTTTCTTCATTACTTCTTCCTGACATTTCCTTATCTTTTCCAATAACGTTGGCTGAAAAGTCATTGTACGACAAACCTCTTCAACTATTCCACGATCACAAAGTTCCAATTCAAACCTCTTAATTTCTTCAGATAATTCTTTTGGTGTTGCTATCATATTCAATCTTTCCTTCCTACTCAAAGCATCGGCTACCATGTTCGCCATTCCAGGATGATAATTTATCGAACAATCATAGTCCTTAATTAGTTCCAACCATCTCATTTGCCTCATATTGAGCTCCTTCTGAGTGAAAATATACTTTAAACTCTTGCGATCTGTGTAGATCTCACACTTTTCTCCGTAGAGGTAATGCCTCTAAATTTTAAGTACGAATACTATGGCGGCTAGTTCCAAGTCATGTGTAGGGTACTTCGATTCATGTGGTTTTAACTGTCTTGACGCATACGCGATCACCTTATTGTGTTGCATTAGCACACAATCCAATCCTTTATGTGAAGCATCATTGAAAATCACAAAGTTTCCTTGGTCTTCTGGTAGTACTAACATCGGAGCTGTCACCAACCTCTGCTTTAACTCTTGAAAGCTATCCTCACATTCTACATTCCATTCGAACTTCTGATTCTTCCTGGTTAACTTAGTCGATGGCGTGGCGATTTTTGAAAATCCTTGACAAATCTTCTATAATACCCCGCCAATCCTAGAAAAGTTCGCACCTCCGTAGGTGTCTTTGGCCTCTCCCAACTCATAATCGCCTCAATATTTGCCGGATCTACTTTAACTCCTTCATCTCCAATGATGTGTCACAAAAATTGAACTTCCTTTAACCAAAACTCATATTTAGAAAACTTGGCATACAACTTCTCTTGTCGGAATATCTCCAATGCTATCCATAGATGCTGCTTATGTTCTTCTTCCTGACTTTGAATAAATAAGGATGTCATTAATGAACACCACTACGAACTTGTCCAAATACTTTTTAAATACCCGATTCATCTGTCGGGGCGTTAGTCAATCTAAAAGGCATTACTAAGAATTCATAATGTTCGTATCTTATCCAGAATGATGTCTTTGGAATATCTTCCTCTTTGTTCTTTAATTGATGGTATCCTGATCTCAAGTCAGTCTTTGAAAAGCACTTTGCTCCTTTCAGCTGATCAAATAGGTCATCTATTCTTGGGAGCGGGTAACGGTTCTTAATCATTACAAACAGAACAGGTGCTCCCTATGGCGACGTACTTGGCCGTATCACTCCTTTGTCCAACAATTCTTGTAGCTGACTCACCAACTCTTTCATTTCTGCTAGTGCCATCCTATATGAGGCCTTTGAAATTGGTTCCGTGCCTGGAGCAAGGTTGATCTCGAACTCGATTTGTCGATCTGGTGGTAAGCCTGGTAGTTCATCTGGAAACACATCGGGAAACTCGTTAACTACAGGGATATCTTCTATGTTGGGGTTGCCCTTTTCTGAATCGACTACATACGCTAGGAACGACTCACAACCTTTTCTAAGTAGCTTCTTAGCCTGAAAGATTGTGAGAAATAGTTGTTCTTGCCTCTGCCCCTTAAATACTACCTTCTCTCCACTCTTCGCCTTTAAATATACTTTCTTGGTCTTACAATTAATCTGAGAGTTATTTTCTCCTAACCAATCCATGCCTAAAATTATATCAAACTCTCCCAACTTGAAGAGTATCGAGTCGGCTGAAAACTTATACCCCGAAATATCAATCTCACACTTCGGACAGAATTGATTCACATGAATCTTCTCTTGGTTCGCAATTACCACATTTACTACCTCGTTCATAATCATTTTATCACATTGAAGCTTATCAACAAAAGTTTTTGATATGAAAGATCTTGTTGCTCCTGAATCAATCAATACTTTAGCTATGACATTATTGAGTAAAATTGTACCTGCCAATACCTTAGCTGGCACGCTCGCACTGGTACTTGCCATGTTTATCAGAGCTTTGACTGGTCCGGTTGACTTGCACTCCCTAACTATGTGTCCAGTCTTTCCACACTTGTAGCATGTAACTCCCGGCTTTGGCATCTTACACTCGTTTGCCAAATGTCCCTTCTGGTTGCACCTATAGCATGTCATGCTCAGCTTATTACACACTTTAGGGTGCCTTCTTCCACAATGCTTGCATTCTGGTCTCTGAAATCTGTTTTCTCCAACTTTTCCTTGGCTTGCCTGGTTGTTCCCCTTTGATTCTTGTCTTTTGCTCAAATTTCCTTTCTTTTTAAAATTTTTGCCCTTATGGAATCCAATCCTCTTCATATTCATGTCTTGTGAGTTTCCGGCTTCAGAATTTTCTCCATAGAATGGAACCTTTCTCTTCTTGTTATCCCTTTCCTTCCTTGACTGCATCCCATTACTCTTAATCAGAGCAGCCTTCTGCAATACGCCTGCATAAGTATCAAGCTCAAATATAGCCACTCTATCTCTGATCCAAGACTCTAATCCTTGTTGGAATCTCTTTGCTTTTTCCTCTTCACTGCTGGTATACTTTATCACAAACCTTGACAACTCTGCGAACTTCTTCTCATACTCCAGTACAGTCATGTTCCCTTGCTTTAACTCCAAAAATTTAAGCTCCATCTGATTCTGCATGTACTTAGGGTAATACTTTTCCAGAAATAACTTCTTAAATCTCTCCCAAGAAACCTGCTGAGTTGCTTCCATAGCTTTTACTGACTCCCACCAATAGATGACTTCGCCCTTCAAGAAGTAAGTAGCATATGGCGTCTTCTGATCGTCTCCTAACTGTACCAACTCAAAAGACCTTTCCATCTCCTTGATCCATGTGTTAGCTATTACTGGATCAGTGGTATCATGCTCAACTTATTACACACTCCGGGGTGCCTTCTTCCACAGTGCTTGCATTCCGGTCTCTGGAACCTGTTTTCTCCAACTTGCCCTTGGCTTGCCTGATTGTTCCCCTTCGATTCTTGCCTTTTGCCCAAATTTCCTTTCTTTTGAAAATTTCCGCCCTTATGGAATCCAATCCTCTTTACATTCCGATCTTGTGAACTTCCTGCTTCAGACTTTTCTCCATAAAATGGAACCTTCCTCTTCTTGTTATCCCTTTCCTTCCTTGACTGCGTCCCATTATTCTCAATCAGAGCAACTTTCTATACTACTCCCGCATAGGTTTCAAGTTCAAACATAGCCACTCTATCTCTAATCCAAGGCTCCAATCCTTGCTGAAATTTCTTTGCTTTTTCCTCCTCAGTGCTGGTATACTTTGTCACAAACCTTGACAACTCAGTGAACTTCTTCTCATACTCCAGTACAGTCATGTTCCCTTGCTTCAACTCCAAAAATTTAAGCTCCATCTGATTCTGCATGTAATTAGGGTAATACTTTTCCAGAAATAACTTCTTAAATCTCTCCCAAGAAACCTGCTGAGTTGCTTCCATAGCTTTTATAAACTCCCACCAATAGATGACTTCGCCCTTCAAGAAGTAAGTAGCATATGGCATCTTCTGATCGTCTCCTAACTGTACCAACTCAAAAGCCCTTTCCATCTCCTTAATCCATGTGTTAGCTATTACTGGATCAGTGGTATCATGAAATGCAGGTGGATTCACATTCTGAAATACCTTGAAAGTGACAACTTGTCTAGGTGGTACTGGTGGTTCAGGTGGTTGGCGTGGTTCACGGTTATCTTAGTTTTCAATTTGTTATTGAAGAGTTAGTTGTTGTTGAGCTATAGCATTGGTTTGCTGTTGCAAAGTTTCCAGTAGTCGAAGAATATTTGGGTCTGTGGTGGATGTGGTTGTTGGGTTCTTCTTTTTAGGAGGCATGATCCTGAAATAAGAGTTATGTCAAAACAAATATGAATGATAAAATAATTCGAGGGTATCACATGGCATTCTTATTTACATATGAGGTCAAGTTTCAAATTAAACGAATAGGGTGATGCATATAAAGGCGTAAAATAAACAATTGAAAGCAAACGGAACTAATAGTGCATAATAATTGAATTTTAAGGTCACAATACATCAAGATTGGAATAAGGTCTGAATTTAGGAATAACATGCTTATTTAAAGGAACAACAGGGAGTTCTACATAGTCCGATAATACAACAACATGAAAAGTAGATAATGGAAAGAACTAAGGCTCCACTCCATCAGAAGGGGGTTTGGTAGTCTTCTCCTCTCGAAGCGTCTTCACAATACTCTGGAGCTCATCCACCACCATCTGGATGATATACTGGTTGGTACGGTCTCGGTGCGATGGCATCTCCTCAAGCTTAGTGTTGACGTACTGAACCAAAGTCTCAAGTCTCGCAGTCATATGCTCCTTAGGCTTCCCTTCATAGTTTCGGCTATCCGGATACACGTTCTTCAATCGGTCTATTATTCGGTCGTACTTGCCCTGAAGCGTGTCAAACTCGCGCCTCAAATCAGCATACACAGAGAAAGCAATAGTATCAACCGACCCAGAGGATGATGAGGAGTGCGCCCTTTGCTGATAAATCATAAATATATATATATAAGAGGAGTATTAATAATAAATTTACTTAACCTACTCTCTCGCATAATATCTATAACTTATACATATACCCTATAACCTATTTGGGTTGTCCAGGGACTCTGAACCGTAGCTCTGATACCAAAACCTGTCACACCCCCAACTTAACAATACATAATATATAAAAACTATTACAATAGAAAGTAAATACAACCAAATCCAAGATCTTACAGTTTAGGGTTTGGATTAGCCCAACACTATTAACTATTACAACTGGTTTTAATATCGAGTCCTCACACAAAACTATCTCTTATTCTACCTGAGCTCGAACATACGCATCGGCATCATAAGTCTTACGTGCTGTCTTCTTGAATCTAACCATAGCTGCTAGCTGTAATATCAGGGTGAAAGCAAGTAGTGAGCCAAATACTCAACAAGTGCTAAACAATACGGTACAAAACTTTAATCGATATATATAAAAGAATAAAAATATGAAGATAGAGCTAATAATAATAAGAGATGAACTTTTGGGTGATGGTATCATTTGTTTGTATCAAAACATTTCCAAAATCATTTTTTAATCAAACACCATTTTATGACGCTACAGATTACAGCCGGTGATCAGCCGCGAAGTAATCCCGAACCTCGCTTGTAATATCCGGGATATATCATGTAATTATTTTGCTATTAAATAATTATTATATGTGTCCAGTATCTATTCTGTGAATTAATTATAAGTGTTATCTGTATTTGGATATTCAAAAATAATATTAATTGAGTATTTTAATTTTTATATGTCCAAAATAAAATATAGATAATTGTCATATCTTCCTAATTATTTTTATGTTGATTTATGAATTTATAAGAATCATGTGAAATTTATAAAATCTTTTTCCGGGTATTTAAAATCTATCTTATAAAAACGGGAACCAACCGACATCACCCGTTGTTACGTTTTTGGAACCCGAAACTCTTTCGAGAACTCCTTCCTAACCTAATTGTAATATTCTGAGCATTTTCCATGTTTCGACTTTTTCGATCAGGCGTACGATTTTTCGTGCGGGGGTCCCGGCGCAACATTATCGATACAATATTCGTTTCGGTAAATCAATAAAACTCGTATATTCGATAAACGGGAGCTTTTTATTAAACTATCACAATTATCACTTCGTAGTACGTGTAACCAGGCGCTGAGACTAAGACTGCAGTACAAATTGTACTGATTTGGATAATTATCCCGAAAACCGATACTGTTTGGATCAGTTTTTATAAATAAACGTACCGTTTTATATCCGGAATGATCCAACGGGATACTAATTTTCCGTAAATATAAATAGCCTTTTACCGTATTTTATTTCATATCAAAATCATTTGCAGAGAGATAATTATATAATTTTACAAAGAAAAATCATATATTCATAAACTGTTCCAAGAATCAAACCAACTTTTGAAGGTGTTATTGATCTTTGTTTGAAAAGCTCGAGTACCAGATTTGAAGGTCTTCAAGAGCTCTATCAGATTCCATAACCTATTTTACTGCAGAATCAAAGGTTGATTTTATATATTTTTATTTATTTTCGAATTATTTTGATTAAAAATATGAATTTTTGTTCGGATGGTTGTTTGTATGATTTGATGATTGCATGTTGTAGAGCTTGTTTTCCTGATGATTTTGATATATTATACGTCTGATTTGGAGTTCAATAACATGTTCAAATTTGAGTTTGATTTTCGAATTTCAAAATTAGGGTTTATAACCCGTATGAATGCTTTCAATTGAAATTTGGGGGTTTTTGATTCAGGGGTTATTAGCTGTTGGCTAGTTGATTTATAGTGGGTTGTGTTCCTTATGAAATTTGCAATCGATTGGTATATAGCTCGTTAACAGAGGATTAGTGAATTGAAGGGAGTTGTGTTTTTAAGTTTTACGATGTTCGCCGGAAATCGGGGATGTTCTTGGCCATTTTCCGGTCAGGACATGGATGATTATTGAATTTTGATTGCATGTATAAGTTGCTGGTAACCTGTAGATTAAATCTGCACAGTTTGGTGGCCTGAGATAGCCGGAATCGTGTTCTCCGGCCAGACTCCGGCGAGTCGACGGTGGGAGTTTGCAAAATTGCAAACAGGCCCCTGTACTTTTGGAGATGATGAAGTTAGGTCCCTGAAGTTTCCAGACTTTACAAAAATTGGATTCCTGTTTTAAAAATATTTAAAAATTATATTTCCTATTTATTTTGTTATAAAAATTCGTTTTTAATTTCTGAAAATTCTAAAAATTTATATTTTAATTCCGAAAATTATTTTTAATTCAAAATAAATCTAAATTAATTAGTTAATTAATTTCAGTTAATTTTTAATTGATTAATTGGTCAATTAATTCGAAAATTAATTGATTAATTTATTTATTTAATTACTAATTGATTTTATTTAATTATTTAATTAGATTTAATTATTTAAAAATGATGTAAAAATTCCGAAAAAATAGTTTCGAGCTTTAAAATATTATTCTAAATTATTTTAAAGGCTCGATAATTATTATAAAATTGTTTCGAAGCCAGAATTGGCTAATCGAACCCTGTTTATTTACCCGAAATTGATCCAACGACCCGTTTTAATTCCGAAAAATGTTTTAAAAATCATTTTAAATAACCAAAAGCTTATTTATGACCCGAGACTTCCTCATAAATGATATGTCATTGATTACGTGATGTATTATGTGTTATATGTGACTTGCTGATTGACTATCGATCTATATATTCGGTGTTTACTTGATTATTGCGTAACCTTCAATCCGTTAATCGGATTTGGGTGAAACGAAGGGTAGATAGAAGTATGTGTTGAATAGAATCGTGTGAGTTGATTATTGATAGATGCTTATGATATGTGAGCAGAAGAGGCAAGACGTAGGAAAGGGAAACAGGTAGTTGAGAAGTAAGACGGTTGAGATTGGAAGCGAGTGCAGGATAGTAAGCTAATACTAGGCAAGTGTTCTGAACTTTCTCGAGATATTATAGTATTTGATAGTTTTGCTGATATTGCAAGTGCTTTGAAGCACATAAACCTAAACCCTGATTCCAGTTTTGATCTTGAGCCATAAACCCTTATTCTTTCTAAGCCATTGATTATTGCATACCCAAATATGAACCTCAAGTATACGATACTACTCCACAAATACATACAAACTAAATATCGAACACTAAATTGAATGACCCACACACTCAAACCATTGCATCCTATGCTTTGAAAGGCAAAATCCTTGAAACCTTGAAACACTGATTCCTTTGTTATTCAATTCTTTCATTACCCAACAGCTAAACCTTGAAGCTGCCATATTAATTCTCATGAATCCTGAAACCATTTCATTATGGAGCATCCAATGTTGTTAATGATTCTGGTTATTGCTATTATTGCTTATTATATTATTATGTTAGAATTGGATTGTTTTTATAAAATTGTGGACCAGATTCGTGGTCAGACAATATAATGGTCAAGTTAGGCCAATGTGTGCCTTAGATCCAGTAGTTAGAGCAATGCTGCGTGCTTTGCTCGGGGTTAGTGCGTGACTGATCAGCAGCCTAACCTTGGTTTTTAAAATAAAAGTATAATATCCAATTCTAAACCATAATCCATTGTTCACTTGATATCATAACCATATTCACCTGATGATCATTATTCTTAGTTTTGTTATTGTGACTTGCTGAGCTAGTTAGCTCATTTGTGCGATGTTATTTATATTCTTTCCAGTTAAAAAGGAACCAGTTGGTAGCGAGGATCCCCAGTCCAGCGCGAGAGCTAGGGGTTCTGGTTGATCGAGTTAAGCTAGCAGGCTTCTTTTGAATAATTTGAGTTTGTAAAAATTTGTAATAATGTTTAATACTCAGTTTCGAGTTTGAATAGATGGGATTTGATCGGTATGTAATATATTAGTGTGTTTGGCTTGTGTGCATACTTTAACCTGTTGCAATCCATGGTAGTTGGTAAGTAAGGTCACTGCATATTATTATTATCTTTATTATTATTATACGCAGGTTATAAATAAGGTATGTGTGTGGACCCCAAACTTCTGACCCGGGTTTGGAGGGCACCACAGGTTTGGTATCAGAGCTACAGGTTATAAGTCACTGACACAAGCCTAGGTTGACGGGAATGGGTAGAGGGTTAGGACTAGAAGTAAGAAATAGAATGATAGAACATCGAGAGGTTGAGTGTTATGGTATAACCGGTATTAGTATAATTCATGTCGTGGTTCGAGATTCTTATATTGCGATATGATTTCAGATAGCAGCGATGGCCGACTCTTTTATTCCCGTATCAGCTGCTCACTCAGAGCCTTTAGTTGGAGCGCCCTCATCGGATCCACGTCCTGTTATTCCACCAGTATTGGCTATTCTACCTCCACCTGTGTTGCAGCCCGTACCACTACAGGCTATTCCACCCCCAGGCATGAGGCCCCCTGTTAGAGGACTCCCACCTGCTGATTCAGGCTTTACTTGGTCATTCAGTCACAGGGGTACCTTTCCAGTTCTCTTCCTATCTTGTCCCATATCATCAGTTTGAGGCCTGCCTTATGGAGCAGCGATTCCTTCAGTGTCAGATTCAGGAGTTACTACATATTATGCGTACCAGAGAGGTTGGGAGTGGTGAGAGGCGACTCAGAGAGAGGCTACAGGCATTTTGTAGGACAGCTGCAGTGTGGATTGCTGAGGCTACATATGAGGACATCACCCCTAATTTATTAGTGGAGTGGGCTAAGTGAGTTCTAGAAGAGCTTGAGGAGATTGGAGGTCCAGACCTGCCATGAGTCAGAGATCCAGAGATAGAGATGCTGAGCAATGTTGTTATGGTTATATAGTATGTACAGTAGTGTGTAGTATGTATCAGTAGACTTTTGAGTTGTATTTATAGACTAGCTATGCTGAGTAGTGAGTAGGTTGTTGTACCCTTTTTGCTTTTACTTTCGAAGCGTCTTTACGCTTGTACTACCCTAAACTTTTGATCTATATATATCAGTACCTTTTCCTTTTCCAGAACTGTCATTTACTTTATTGCACCTGTTTTACTTTACCTTATTTATTACACCAGTTATATCTTGTGATACCATGTACCCTGTTTTCCATAACTGTTTATATTCTGTAAAGAAGCATGCAATTTATTTAGTTACAACTTTTTTCAAAAAGAGATATTTCTGTTTTACAAAACTTTTCTTTTATGCAAAAGATTTGATTCAAAAGCTAAATAAGTTGTTTGATTCTTTACAGAAAATGCCTCCCAGAAGAAATACCCGCACCAATACCCAGAATAAAGAAACCAACAACAACAACAATAACAACCAAGATGATACAAACCCGAATGTGAACCCAGGACCCATAGACCCAGCAATAGCCCAGATTTTTCAAATCTTGGCCCAACAAACAGTTCACCTGGCACAACAACAACAAAGACAGACCAATCCCCAGGTAACTTTTAAACCTTTTCAGGCAGTAAACCCACCAGAATTTAAGGGTTCCTTAGAGCCGATTGAAGCAAATGTGTGGTTAAAGGAAATAGAGAAGGCATTTGCCTTGGTAAAAGTGAAAGAGGAGCAGAAGGTTGAGTTTGCAAGTTACTATTTGAAGAATGAGGCCACCTATTGGTGGGAGATAGTGAAGACTTCGGAAGGTACAAATGCTATTACTTGGGAGAGGTTTAAGGAATTGTTTCTAGAAAAGTATTTTCCTCAGTTTGTCCAGGATCAGATGGAGCTGAAGTTTTTAGAGTTGAAGCAAGGAACTATGTCGGTGGCAGATTATGAAAGTAAATTTGAAGAATTGTCAAGGTATGTGCCGTCGTATGTGGATACTGACAGGAAGAAAGCTAAGAGATTTCAGCAAGGCTTGAAGCCATGGATCAGAGGGAAGGTAGCTATTTTTGAATTGGAAACCTATGCAGAAGTGGTACAGAAGGCCATGATCGCGGAGACAGAGAGTAAGATGTCACAGAAGGAGAAGGAAAGTAAGAAAAGGAAAGTTGAGGGAAGTGAGGGTCAGTTACAACCAGGGAAGTTTCGAAATTTTAAGAAGGGCAAGTTTCAACCAGGGAGAAATTTTAATTTCAAGAGATAAAATGCAGGCGACGGAGGCCAAGGCAACCGTCCAGTTAATGTGAATCAGCCAAATCAGTTGAGACTAACTTTTCTAGATTGTCAAGTTTGTGGAAAGAAGCATGGAGGAGTTTGTAATAAGTTGAATGTGGTATATTTCAAATGCAACCAGAAAGGGCACTATTCAAGGGAGTGCCGAAATCAGCCAGCAAATAAGGATCAGCCTATCCGGAATCCAGTAGCGAAGGTTCCAGCCATTGGATTTACGTGCTTTAAATGTGGAAAGCCAGGACATATGGCCAGGGATTGCAAGACACCAGCCCCAGTCAGTAATGCATTGAGAATAATGGGATCTACCACAACAGTGAATGAGACTCCAGGGGCTAGAGTTTTTGACATGTCTGTGAAGGATGCTATCCAGGATACGGATGTTGTGGCAGGTACGCTTAATGTGAATTCTTTATGTGCCAAAGTGTTAATAGATTCGGGATATCATCAGTTGAAGATCAAGCCAGAAGATATACCAAAGACAGCTTTCCGAACAAGGTACGAACATTATGAATATTTAGTAATGTCTTTTGGATTGACCAATGTCCCGGCAGCATTTATGGACCTGATGAACAGAATTTTCAAGGAATATTTGGACAAGTTTGTTATTGTATTTATAGACGATATTTTGATCTATTCAAAGACGAAAAAGGATCATGCGGAACATTTAAGGACAGCTTTGGAGATTTTAAGGAAAAAGAAGTTATATGCTAAATTCTCGAAGTGTGAGTTTTGGCTACAGGAAGTTCAGTTCTTAGGACACATAGTTAGTAATGAAGGGATCAAAGTGAATCCGGCAAAGATCGAGACAATTACGAATTGGGAGAGACTGAGAACACCCACCGAAGTAAGAAGTTTCTTGGGATTGGCAGGATATTATCGACGATTCATCCAGAATTTCTCAAGAATTGCAACACCATTGACAAAGCTTACACGGAAGAATGAAAAGTTTATATGGAACGACAAGTGCGAAGAAAGTTTTCAGGAGTTGAAGCGACGATTAATCACGGCACCTGTTTTGTCACTTCCAGACAATCAAGGGAATTTCGTAATTTATAGTGATGCTTCTCACAAAGGATTAGGATGTGTTCTAATGCAGCACGACAAGGTGATTGTGTATGCGTCAAGGCAATTGAAACCACACGAACAGAAGTATCCTACTCATGATTTGGAGCTAGCAGCCATAGTGTTTGCTTTGAAGATCTGGAGACATTACCTTTATGGAGAGAAGTGTGAGATTTATACGGATCACAAAAGTTTGAAGTATATATTCACCCAGAAGGAACTTAATATGAGGCAAAGGAGATAGTTAGAATTGATCAAAGATTATGATTGCTCGATTAATTATCATCCCGGTAAAGTGAACATTGTAGCGGACGCGTTAAGTCGGAAGGAAAGGTTAAATGAGTTATCAGTACCTGAAGAGATATATAAGGAATTTTAGAGATTGGAATTGGAGATTAGAGTTTGCAAGCCTGAAGAAGTGAAAGTGTACATTATGACTTTCCAACCGGAATTGCTGGAGAAAATAAAGAAATGTCAGGAAGATGTAATGGACCAAGATATAAATCGTTTGGTAGGTGAAGAATTATGCACACAAAAGGATGATCAAGGTATTTTGAGGTTTTCTTCTAGAATTTGGATTCCACCAGTAACGGAGCTGAAGAATGAAATTTTGCAAGAAGCGCATAGTTCAAGATATTCCATCCATCCGGGAAGTACCAAGATGTATAGAGATTTAAAGGAAAATTATTAGTGGCCAGACATGAAGAGGGAAATTGCGGAATGGGTTAGCAAATGTTATACCTGTCAGAAAGTTAAAGCAGAGCATCAGAGAGCAAGCGGATTGCTACAACCATTGGAGATTCCAGAGTGGAAGTGGGAACATATTGCCATGGATTTTATAGTTGGATTACCAAGGACAAGGGCTAATCATGATGCCATTTGGATTATAGTGGATAGACTTACCAAGTCAGCTCATTTTCTGCCTATAAATGAAAGATTTTTGCTCGACAAGTTAGTCCATATGTACCTGAAGGAAATCGTAGTTCGTCATGGAGTTCCTGTGTCTATCGTATCTAATCGAGATCCAAGATTTAACTCGAGATTTTGGAAGAGTTTTCAAGAATGTTTGGGAACAAGACTGAATATGAGTACGGCCTATCACCCCCAGATGAACGGCCAAAGTGAAAGAACGATCCAGACAATCGAGGACATGTTACGCGTTTGTGCTATTAATTTCAAAGGAAATTGGGACGAGCATTTACCTCTAGTAGATTTTGCTTATAACAACAGTTATCACGCCAGCATTGGGATGCCACCCTATGAAGCCCTTTATGGACGCAAATGCAGATCTCCAGTATATTGGGATGAAGTAGAAGAACGCAAGATACTTGGACCTGAACTGGTACAGCAGACAAGGGAAGTTGTTAAAATTATCCATAAGAGATTGATAACCGCACAAGATCATCAGAGGAAATACGCAGACCAGTCAAGGAAAGACATGGAATTTGAAGAAGGAAGCTTGGTATTACTGAAAGTATCACCGTGGAAAGGACTAACAAGATTTGGGAAGATGGGGAAGTTAAGTCCAAGATATGTTGGACCTTTTGAGATCCTAAAGTGCGTTAGCAAAGTAGCTTACGAGTTGGCGTTACCACCGCACATGGAGCACATTCACAATGTTTTTCACGTATCGATGCTTAAGAAGTACAATCTAGACTCCGGGCATGTAATAGAATATGAACCAATAGAGCTTCAGGCGGATTTGTCATATGTAGAAAGTCTGATAGAGATTCTAGAGGAGAGAGAAAGTATTGAGAAATAAAGTGGTAAAGTTAGTAAGAGTATTGTGGAGAAACCCAAAGGTTGAAGAGTCAACCTGGGAGTTAGAAAGTGATATGAGAGAAAAGTACCCTCATTTATTTTCTTAAGAGATTCTGAGGACAGAATCCTTTTAAGGGGGGAAGGATGTAATATCCGGGATATATCGTGTAATTATTTTGCTATTAAATAATTATTATATGTGTCCAGTATCTATTCTGTGAATTAATTGTAAGTGTTATCTGTATTTTTGGATATTCAAAAATAATATTAATTGAGTATTTTAATTTTTATATGTCCAAAATAAAATATAGATAATTGTCATATCTTCCTAGTTATTTTTATGTTGATTTATGAATTTATAAGAATCATGTGAAATTTATAAAATCTTTTTCCGGGTATTTAAAATCTATTTTATAAAAACTGGAACCAACCGACATTACCCGTTGTTACATTTTTGGAACCCGAAACTCTTCCGAGAACTCCTTCATAACCTAATTGTAATATTCTGAGCATTTTCCATGTTTCGACTTTTTCGATCCGGCATACGGTTTGTCCTGCGCGGGTCCCGGCGCAACATTTTCGATACAATATTCGTTTCGGTAAATCAATAAAACTCGTATTTTCGATAAACGGGAGCTTTTTATTAAACTATAACAATTATCACTTCGTAGTACGTGTAACCAGGCGCTGAGACCAAGACCGTACTACAAATTGTACTGATTTGGATAATTATCCCGAAAACCGATATCGTTTGGATCAGTTTTTATAAATAAACGTACCGTTTTATATCCGGAATGATCCAACGGGATACTAATTTTCCGTAAATATAAATAGTCTTTTACCGTATTTTATTTCGTATCAAAATCATTTGCAGACACATAATTATATAATTTTACAGAGAAAAATCATATATTCATAAACTGTTCCAAGAATCAAACCAACTTTTAAAGGTGTTATTGATCTTTGTTTGAAAAGCTCGAGTACCATATTTGAAGGTCTTGAAGAGCTCTATCAGATTCCATAACCTATTTTACTGCGGAATCAAAGGTTGATTTTATATATTTTTATTTATTTTCGAATTATTTTTATTAAAAATATGAATTTTTGTTCGGATGGTTGTTTGTATGATTTGATGATTGCATGTTGTAGAGCTTGTTTTCCTGATGATTTTGATATATTATACGTCTGATTTGGAGTTCAATAACATGTTCAAATTTGAGTTTGATTTTCGAATTTCAAAATTAGGGTTTATAACCCGTATGAATGTTTTCAATTGAAATATGGGGGTTTTTGATTCAGGGTTTATTAGCTGTTGATTTATAGTGGGTTGTGTTCCTTATGAAATTTGCAATCGATTGGTATATAGCTCGTTAACAGAGGATTAGTGAATTGAAGGGAGTTGTGTTTTTAAGTTTTACGATGTTCGCCGGAAATCGGCGATGTTCTTGGCCATTTTCCGGTCAGGACATGGATGATTATTGAATTTTGATTGCATGTATAAGTTGCTGGTAACCTGTAGATTAATTCTGGACAGTTTGGTGGCCTGAGATGGCCGGAATCGTGTTCTCCGGCCACACTCCGGCGAGTCGACGGTGGGAGTTTGCAAAATTGCAAACAGGCCCCTGTACTTTTGGAGATGATGAAGTTAGGTCCCTGAAGTTTCCAGACTTTGCAAAAATTGGATTCCTGTTTCAAAAATGTTTAAAAATCATATTTCCTATTTATTTTATTATAAAAATTCGTTTTTAATTTCTGAAAATTCTAAAAATTTGTATTTTAATTCCGAAAATTATTTTTAATTCAAAAATAAATCTGAATTAATTAGTTAGTTAATTTTAGTTAATTTTTAATTAATTAATTGGTCAATTGATTCGAAAATTAATTGATTAATTGATTTAATTAATTATTAATTTATTTTAACTAATTATTTAATTAGATTTAATTATTTAAAAATGATGTAAAAATTCCGAAAAATAGTTTCGAGCTTTAAAATATTATTCTAAATTATTTTCAAGGCTCGATAATTATTATAAAATTGTTTTGAAGCCAGAATTGGCTAATCGAACCCTGTTTAACTACCCGAAATTGATCCAACGACCCGTTTTAATTCTGAAAAATATTTTAAAAATTATTTTAAATAACCAAAAGCTTATTTATGACCTGAGACTTCTTCATAAATGATATGTCATTGATTACGTGATGTATTATGTGTTATATGTGACTTGCTGATTGACTATCGGTCTATATATTCGGTGTTTACTTGATTATTGCGTAACCTTCAATCCGTTAATCGGATTTTGGTGAAACGAAGGGTAGATAAAAGTATGTGTTGAATAGAATCATATGAGTTGATTATTGATAGATGCTTATGATATGTGAGCAGAAGAGGCAAGACGTAGGAAAGGGAAACAGGTAGTTGAGAAGTAAGACGGTTGAGATTGGAAGCGAGTGCAGGATAGTAAGCTAATACCAGGCAAGTGTTCTGAACTTTCTCGAGATATTGTAGTATTGATAGTTTTGCTGATATTGCAAGTGCTTTGAAGCACATAAACCTAAACCCTGATTCCAGTTTTGATCTTGAGCCATGAACCTTATTCTTTCTAAGCCATTGATTATTGTATACCCAAATATAAACCTGAAGTATACGATACTACTCCACAAATACATACAAACTAAATATCGAACACTAAATTGAATGACCCACACACTCAAACCATTGCATCCTATGCTTTGAAAGGCAAAATCCTTGAAACCTTGAAACACTGATTCCTTTGTTATTCAATTCTTTCATTACCCAATAGCTAAACCTTGAAGCTGCCATATTAATTCTCATGAATCCTGAAACCATTTCATTATGGAGCATCCAATGTTGTTAATGATTCTAGTTATTACTATTATTGTTTATTCTGTTATTATGTTAGAATTGGATTGTTTTTATAAAATTGTGGACCAGATTCGTGGTCAGACCATATAATGGTCAAGTTAGGCCAATGTGTGCCATGGATCCAGTAGTTAGAGGAATGCTGTGTGCTTTGCTCGGGGTTAGTGTGTGACTGATCAGCAGCCTAACCTTGGTTTTTAAAATAAAAGTATAATATCCAATTCTAAACCATAATCCATTGTTCACTTGATATCATAACCATATTCACCTGATGATCATTATTCTCAGTTTTGTCATTGTGACTTGCTGAGCTAGTTAGCTCATTTGTGCGATGTTGTTTATATTCTTTCCAGTTAAAAAGGAACCAGTTGGTAGCGAGGATCCCCAGTCTAGCGCGAGAGCTAGGGGTTCTGGTTGATCGAGTTAAGCTAGCAGGCTTCTTTTGAATAATTTGAGTTTGTAAAAATTTGTAATAATGTTTAATACTCAGTTTCGAGTTTGAATAGATGGAATAGATTGGTATGTAATATATTAGTGTGTTTGGCTTGTGTGCATACTTTAACCTGTTGCGATCCATGGTAGTTGGTAAGTAGGGTTACTGCATATTATTATTATCTTTATTATTGTTATACGCAGGTTATAAACAAGGTATGTATGTGGACCCCAAACTTCCGACCCGGGTTTGGAGGGCGCCACATCGCTGGGTTCTAAAACATTAATGAGATCCCTAGGCAACTTTTAAGCCTACAATTTAAGTGTGGAAAGGACTCGCGTCTCAACCCAGATCCACTATTTAAAGAAAACATTTATCCCCCTTGGGACTGAAAATCCAAATTTTAATCACTTCAAAAACTGATGCCGTTTGACAATTAATTTCTTGAACATTAAACAATTTTATCAAGGGGTATGAATCCACTAGGCTTTACTCTATCAGGGTAATTTGGAAGTTTTCTATTTACAAGGACTTTGACAAGGAGATTTAGTAAGGTTATCGGGTAATATGGAAGAGTAATGCCAGACTAGGCTGTTAGGTCACACACACTGTAAAATGGGGGGTGTTGAATACAGTGTATAGCATAATCAAATCGAATTCAAAGAACACAAGTAACAGAAAACAAACTTTATTAAACTCTGTTACAATGTAGAACTGTCCTCTCTCAGTGATGAACAAAATATCACGAGAGCTGCTAGGGTTACAATGAATATTATTCTCGATAATGATAACACTTATAGTGTAAACCCTATGTCTGTGTTTATATACTACACAGTTACAAGATAATTGCTAATTGATATGGAATATAATTCTGCTTCCTAAAATATATTAATTAGATATCTTTTCTTCCAAGTATTCTATTCTTCATAGAATTCCTTCTTCATGCATATCTCTTCTTGCGTTTGTCTTGATCTTCTTTCCTTTCAATCAGCCGCCTTCCTTATCTGAAAGTCTCCTTAAGTCCTGATATTATCTCCTGATAAATATCTCCTGATAACTTAAGTTTTGACAACCTAAGTTCTGACTTCAGTATAAGTGTTGCTTTCCAGTTAAGTACTGATTTGTCCTGTTTAAGTAAGATCTGAAAACTAAACACAAATCATATTAGACATGACATTATCAAATATATCTAACAATCTCCCCAACTTGTAAATTAGCATAATATAAAAGGTTAACAGATATTTGATGATGTCAAAAACATTAAGTACAAATGCATGAGAATTTGACTAGATAACTACAACTTACAGTCCTTAAAGCTTTACCAACTTTAAATTCTGATAACAACTTTAGTCTGTATACACATCAGAATTTGAGCAGTTGTAGATCTTGACTTGGCTTCAATTACTGATCTCTTTGATTTTAGGAGTTGTTCTGAGATAGTTCTTTAACAAACATCTCTCAGCATATTTGAGTTCATCAATCATTCTCCTTTTAGCATTCTTCAATTCAACTATATCTTCACTAATTTGAAAGATAGCAACCCTGAGATCATTTATTTTAGCTTTCCTTATATCCTGATCCAGTCTGATCAAATATTGTAACACCCCCAGATCCGGGGTAGGGGATCCAGGTTGTCACGAGTTCCATTTCCCTTAATAACACCCAATCTTAATACACAATCAACTACTCTGTACTGTGACCCCACAATAAACACACACACCACAAGTTATAGTCTCAGAGATGAATATCCAAAAATAATCACAAGTCATTTTATTCCACAATTATATGTCAATACACCTTAAAAAGGTTTCTGAATAGATTTACATTTCTTTGCCATTATTACAATTGATAAAGATATATAAGTCTGGTACATTATTAGTTGAAAACTTAGCCTATTGGTAATTCCTACCTCAGCTACAGCGGCCTCAACGCTTCCAGAAAGCTGCGGAACGTTTCCTATCCGCTTGCGAATTGGGAGCTTGGTCCTGTTCATCTTATCTATCTGATGTTGTGTGATGAAAGAAGAAAGCAAGGGTGAGCAGCAAGCCCACCAAAATAATATGTATAATGATTAACAATATATGAGCCTACTCATAATACTCATGAAAGTCTTGGTCAAAAGAAATGAACCAAGTTGATATCTTAATGCGATGAAGTCGCAAAATATTTAGTTTATATATATATACATATATACTTTTCAAAATATTGGAAGTCCTCTTCCATGCATAATATACACAAAGTCCCAGTGTATAACTGTATAAAAAAATATCGTTGCAAGGTGATCTCATATATCTAACCTTGTCTCAACATTTTTCTGAAAATCTTTGTCATTCATAAGATAATTATTAATTAGATATAAGTTTAAAAGATGAAGTTACAAGATACCCCAATATACTTATATCTTTCCCAAATACTACTTGAACTACCACCGTTCAAGTTATAATTAGTTTCAAAAGTTCATCACATAGATGAGACTACAAGACAAGATTTGAATAGATTCAATCTTTGAATATCATTATAAATAATGAAGTTACGAGATACTTCATTAAGTCCCGACATATATATACACCTATATATATATATACATTTCCTGAAAACCTCTGTCATGTAAAGTATGAACAGAATTGCAATATCCAATAAATTTGGAAAGGAAAGAATTTTGGCATAAACCTGATATCTTGCTGATCAGGCAAAGATACCAATAAGTAACCTTTTCTACTAGTAGATGGACGAATTCCCCACTGGTCATCACCCTGGTCTCAATAGGACCTTATGCTGGACTGCCACTCAGCCACTTATGAATTTGATGGACTCCCACTGAGCCACTTATACTATCATGGACGCCCACTGAGCCCATGTTGCTTATGCCGACTCGATAGATGGACTTACTTCCCAAACGTTGGGTAAGTAATCAATTCATTTACCAAAACTGCAACCTTGTTGCGAATATAAAATACACCACAGAGCCGGATCCCTTAGATTTTTGAGCGAGTATTCAAGTCCCCTTAAAATGGAAGATCTTGAATTTGAAAACAAGTTTTGGGATCCGCTCTACCCTTTTTAAATTCATTTTGAAGACTCGAAAACATTTTTAAGAATGTTTGGAGTAATGCTGATTTATGAAATAAATCAGTCCCAATTATGAAAGAAATATCTGAATATTATTATTTAAATAATGTTCCCATAAAAAATAATGGAGGTAGAAGTTGGAAAACTTATACTCGAAATGAATAGCAAATAATCAAAGATATACTTATACGAAAGTAATATCTTTATTTGAATAATCAAAAATAAGTTTGATTATCGACACCTTATTCTTTAATAAAATAAAGAATATATTTCGGTAATAAGCGGAGTCATAATACCTCGAATGAATATTATAAATAATATTCATTAAATAAAATAAAGGAGTCATACATCCTCAAATGAATATTCAAATAATATTCAATAATAAAATAAAGGAGTCATAAGTCCTCGGATGAATATTTGAAATAATATTCAATAATAAAATAAAGGAGTCATACATCCTCAAATGAATATTCAAATAATATTCAATAATAAAATAAAGGAGTCATAAGTCCTCGGATGAATATTTGAAATAATATTCAATAATAAAATAAAGGAGTCATAAGTCCTCGGATGAATATTTGAAATAATATTCAATAATAAAATAAAGGAGTCATACATCCTCAAATGAATATTCAAATAATATTCAATAATAAAATAAAGGAGTCATAAGTCCTAGGATGAATATTTGAAATAATATTCAATAATAAAATAAAGGAGTCATAAGTCCTCGGATGAATATTTGAATAATATTCATTTAATAAAATAAAGAAGTCATAAACCCTCGAATGAATATTCATAATAATATTCATTAAATAAAATAAAGTTATCGAATAAACCTTATTCGATTAATAGTTTTGAAAACTATAACCATATATATATATATAAATATATATGTATATATATACATATATACAAAATCTACTCGGGATCCTCGACTCCCGGTTTAGAAAATATTTCCACCTTTTGGGTCCCTATACTAAGGGTATATGCAAGTTACCGCTATCCTCTAGCATAGGTATTATCAACTGAATCAACATATATATATAGCAAGAATACGAAACAGGCATGCATATATATATATATATCATAGCAGCATGATTCAATATATTGCAACATTTGCTAATTAACCAACATGCATCTATCGCAAGATAATGTAAATACATATATACATCACAACAACAGTATAACGGGTAGAAAACTTGCCTGAGCAACTTGGGGTGAAAAAGGCTCGGGACGAGTCTGGTAACCTATAAACAACAAGTAAGTTGGAATTAAACCAAAGTCACTTGTAAATCTATACTCTAACCAACTCAGACTCTAACGCTCGTTTTGTGCTTACTGATTCTCTTAAGTCACTCGAGTACCCTCGGCTCCACCATTTTTTAATAATTTAACCTTTACGAGTTTTAAGGCGATTCCTTCGCGAGTGTCTTACCAACTGCCTAACACACTTACCATAAATGTTTCATACATTAATTAACCCTTTTTGGCCTTTAACCTATGTTTCAAAGTAAGGCGAGGGGAAATATTTCGTTCGCGAAACGCCGTTACTTAAAACGGTCGTTTCTCCTAAACCGTGCATCGGAATCGAACGAACCACATATCAAAACGAAGCTCGTAACACGAGCTATCTAGACATGGCAATGGTCATAATCTAGCAGGGGGTTCTCGGGTCCTAATGTTATGCACAAAAACAGTCTAAAGAAAATCGGACGTTACGACGGCTATGTTTACGTGATTTCCCAAATTTAAACCATTCAAAACCAACCACAATTCAACCCCAAATCAATCATACAACCAACATCCATCCAAAACACACTCCAACAGACCCATCAAATCAATGTTACCAATTCATACTTATTTCTCAATTATGAACTAAGAGTTTTACTTAAGTTCATTGACTAATTAACCAAGATTTCCAACTCCAAAAATATCACAAAATCAACCAATCTCTAAACACACAATAATCATGCCTCTCACCAACTAAAATACTCATAACAAGCTTTAACATGATTACACACCCATTACCCTAACCCTTCATCTAAACATTAGGAAATCTAAACAACAAAACTTAAAGCTAAGATCATGAAGAGTTATACCTTCCTTGAAGCTTTTAATCCATGAAAGATCCTTGGAATGCCCATGGAAGCCTTAATCTAACCTCCTACAAGCTTGTTATTTCAAAGAAATCAAGAACACAAAAATTAATTTCAAGAAAGTACTATTCACCATCTTCTTTCTTGATTTATAGAAAAAGATTGGCTTGGAATTAGAAGCTTAAACTTATCGGAAGTATGTAACTTAACTAGGAGAAGCTAGGATAATTACCTTGCTAAATAGTAAGTGGAGGAGCTTGGACTTTCATTTTTTAAGAAAAGAGGCCGAGAGCTTGAAGAAGAAAATGGGGGTTTTATGTTTTTTGATGAAAATGAAATGTTTTGGCTTGGTTGGTTGCTTTTTGTCTTGTTTTTGGTTAATTACTTTTCTAGCCTTGACTTTGTGTGGTTTTAAATCAACCACATCTCCTTCCCCTTATGTCATGCTTATGCCACATTGCTATGTCATCATCCTTTCTAATCTCTTTGATTAGCTTCTAATTATTTGCCTAATGACCGATGATCTGTTATACGGTTCGCTTAACTTTCGTTTTCGTTTATCGTTTGAGGGATCATACCCGGGATCTTATTACTTAGGTTCCCTTAACCTTTCTCAATACATTATATTCCTTTTTATGATCCTTTATTATAATCCTTTAATTTAAATCCTTTTTATCCTGTTACCTTATACTCAATTCTCTCCGTATCTAGTGTATTTCCGGGAAAAATCAAAGTGTTCGGAATTGGATTCTGACGATCTTTGCATACACTTATATACCATATAGAGTACTAATAAAACCTCAGAATATCCATATCAGAACCCCTACATAGTGTGGCATGAAAAATTTTCTCAATCAGCAAAAACACTATTCATAAGGGTTTCAAAAAAAAATTCCCAAAAATTGGGGTTATTACAGTCTCCCCTCCTTAAAAGGATTCCGTCCCGGAATCAGATAGAAATGAATAGGGATACTTTCTTAGTATTGCACTTTCTAACTCTCAAGTCAATTTTCCCACATTGTGGTTCTACCATCAAACTCTTACTAGTTTGATAACCCTTCTCCTAAGCACTCGTTCCTTCTTAATCTATACCCTTCCTGGTTGCTCCATATAGGTTACGTCTGGTTGCATGTCTATGCGCTCCTATGCCCCTATTTATCTGGCATCCGAATTACACTTCCTTAACATTGATACGTGAAACACGTTATGACTTGCTACATGTTCTGGGGTAAGGCTAGCTCATATGCTAACTTCCCAATACTTCTTAATATATCCAAGGGTCCAACAATTGGTGGACTTAGCTTTCCTTTCTTTCCGAATCTCATTAATTCTTTTCAAGGGAATACTTTTAACAATACAAGGTTGCCTCCTTCCTATTCTTTGTCCTTTCGTGTCAAATCGACATACTTCTTATGTCCTTCCTGGCTACTACCAGTCGTCCTCTGATTAGATCTATTATATCCCTGGTCCTTTGGACTACTGCGGGTCCGAGCATCTTGTGCTCTACAACTTTATCCTAACATAAGGGAGATCGACATTGTCTTCCCTCAAGGATCTCATAAGGCGATACCTCAATACTGACATATGATCTATTGTCGTAAGAAAACTCAACCCGTGTTAAGTGATCATTCCAATTTCTTTCAAGTCTATTGCATAGACTCTCATTATAGCTATTAGCATTAGAGCTTTTGCTTCTCACTACCCATCCTTTTCCAGTTCGTAGTCGCTACTACCTTCCGTTCCTAATATTATACTAGTTATACTTTTGCTCGTTAGCGTTCTATAACCTTTTAATAACCACGTCAACCTTAGTATCACGAATGTGTTTCCATTCCGAATACTACCACAACTTTATTACTCCTTTTTCAGCTGTTTCTATTTCCCAAAGTTTGATCAATCATATAGAAGTAAAGGAATTTGTTGAGAGATCACTATGATCATGAACACTTTTTATATCGCATAGTTAGTACAGAAGGTGGCCAGCCTTTAGTACTTGACAAGCAATTAAACAATAGATGGTATCCTACTAGGCTTCTATCACACAGATATATAGTCATTCGGCAATACCTCCCCTTCTGGAAGGGTTGTTCTTCTCAGCTTACATGAAATGAAAAGAAGAGAAAAGAACGAATTGAAGAGAATTGTATATATGAAAAAAAATATACTGCCACAAAATATCTGGCTTGGAACCTACCTCTGAACTATAGAGGTTTGTCATAGGAGAACAAAACATATGTATTTATATCAACATCAAGTATTATCGCATCGCATTTTGCATGCTTAAATATTTTTTGCTATTCCGTCCATCATTCTATGGACCCATGCTCTTCCTCGAGCTTATACACAATCACCTTTGAAACTCCCTCGACATCGAAAATCGAATCTGGGTTTTCATTCCAGACATCACCGTTACTAAAATTCTATGCTTGCACTGCAACCTTCCTCGTATAGTAATACGACTCTCTATTGATAAGTAGAATAAATATACAATAGGTAGATACTCTATTTAATTAGTCTATCAATGATAACTTATACACTACCACGACCCGATTAGTGGTACTCAATCTCAACACCCATTCCAATACAACTCTCATGGTTGTAATCAGCTCACTACTCGCAGAATTATTGCTGCCTTACTATGGTCCACCACTGACCTACTGTCGTCATTCACTTTTCCATAAAATCTTAATATCTAACCATACGGAGTCCATACATGTTGTATCAAATCATTCTAAGGAGGTAACATAATCACCATTCCTGATTCATGAAGAACACTCCTGATCCTGACATACATACATGACATGAAGCAGATAAAATTGCAGAAGAGTTTCAATCAAAGCAACGATAGCAGGTTAATACCATTCTAAATCATATGCCTTAAATAGAAGACTTACTCAAAGGTTCGTCTAGTCCTTTTTGAAACATGGTCCTGGCTTATCTCAAGATAGGACCTTCTAAGATAGATAGCCCGTTCATGGCGATTACACGAATTATACCTTTACCAACTACTATTACGGTTGGGTATTGCACAGTCATCAGAAGGAATGTCAATCTTCCAAACCATAATACAAACTTCACAGTTTTAACCATCATCACTGTATTCTTTTGGCACACGCGCCTATAATTATCCACTTACCTTTAAAGTGTCGGCCACCTCTTTGGCCTTTCCTGATAGTAAAATTTCCTTACAGTCAATGTCACTTTTAACCACCTCCAAATAAATTTTCTACCTTATTTCAATCACAGCTTATGTGAAAATGCTTTTCTTTAATATCTGATGAGTAAATAAAAAAAATATCACCATTTTTCCATAAGTTATTGCCTCAGTCTTTAGAGGCTAATCACTGTCAAGACTGACTCTCAATCATACTTAGAACATCTTTTATCTTAAGTCCTAATTACCCTGAACAATTTCGACCATTACTGGTTCGATCCATACTTTCTCGTGGTTTAACACGTGCCCCACTTGGCAACATTATAATTACATCATATTTCCTTTATCAACATTTCTATTCTTGAGAATTTTGAATATTACCTTTCTCCTTGTAAAACCTCTAAGGTTATCCTTCAATCGTTCCTCCTGTATTCCCTAGATACAGGGCATATCAAGATACCATTTATTAATACCAGAATCATTGTCTATATACTTCTGAAAAATTTCTCCACTGATTCTTAAAGGTTGTTATTACCTTAATCATTTCCAATTCATACTGTCAAAACTCACACTATCCCTATTAAGGGTGAAATTCCAACTTTTATGCATTCCCCGAGGATTCATTTTAAGTTACCGATGTTCTATCCTTAATTCCACCTTTAAAAGGTACCTGCCTTCTTCCATGGATAAATCAAGTCATATATCCCTGATAAGGGTGTCTTATTCAATCATTCCCACCTCGATAGTCTATACCTAACTTCATAATAGCATCCTTATTCAAATTGAGGTCAATCCATATGGCCTCCAAAAGATAACAATGGTCATCCGCTTTTCTTTCCTGATTTGGTAATGATAACATGGATGTCTTGGAAGATATTGGTCATGTTCAACATGAACTTCTTCTTAATAATTCCTTATGTACTTTTGTTGTTTATCTCAACAGTCACCTCAATGTTGGGATATCTTTCATACCTGGCGTCTCCCTTTCTGGGTATCATGCCACCGGTCTTACACTTCCCATTCTTGAAGGTCACTTACTTCATCCAATTTTCTTAATTTCTTACTTCCTTGTCTCCTTAGTCTATCCGCGTCTCATTATTTACCCTTCGAATTATCTCAAGGTTTCATTGAATTCTCCCAACTTACAGGGGATAATTATATATGTATCTCTTATGCCTTCAACCAGGGATAATTATATATGTATCTCTTATGCCTTCAACCATCTATTTTAACTCATGGTGAATCACCCTCATCCTGACGATTACATACTTTTCTATGTCTATTGCTACGAGTCTTTAGGGTTTCCTCATACCCAACTCCCTTATCATACCTCAAACTCTATTGCCTTTATATTCCTTTCCACTTCAGTTTCTTTTTATTTTCCTTTCTCTTATCATTATTTCATGAACTAACACAACATAAGTATTGATTCCAAACATCCCGTCATTCTGGATTCGTGTCCTCAGAACGAATCTTGATAACTTTTACAACTTAGATTCATAATTCATCATACTCATCCACTTTTGTTCTAGCTCCAAAGCTTTTACACTATCTCCTTATCTTTGGGAATTACTTTCCCGAAAACAATTGACTGAACTTAAATCAGTTTATTCTAACCTCTGGCTCCGTGCCTTTCTTGGTCTTTCACCAGTGGGTGGTCTCTCTCTTAGGAGGGTAAGTGACAAAAACAGTCTTTTATGGTTCGTCAATCATTTAGAATCTCAAATGATTCCTATATTTCCTTTAGCCAGGCTCTTACCTCGACTGGGTCAGCTTGTTCCTTAGAACTCTAAGAGCTTAGCGACTTAAAGGTCATGAAAGAATTTCCTACCGCATTGTTTCCTCAAGGTGGTGGTTGGGGATAATAGTCTAAGTTCTTTTTAGACAGGTCCATGAATTACCGTATAGGAGTACCGTCTCGGGTCTCCTTTCCTTACTCGACTTTCTGTTTCCTTAGTATGAAATGTTTCATCCTTCTCCCATACTTGGGGTTATCTTATACGTTAAAATCCTCATTTTCCACTTCATTATGTTATGGGTTCCTTCTATCTTGATGGCGTCCTCCCTGACTATCACATTCAGGGTTTGCCCTTAATCTTATTCCTTGAACTATGACTTTCATCTAAGATCTCATCTTTAAGCTCTTGAACATTTGGAACCCAAATTCTAAAGGAATACCTCATTATTCCCTTATCATTTTTCTCGGTATTAATCTCATATCTATTTGTTGGCTCTCTGCCTTCATTCTTCACTTTGTCTCGCACAATATGTTCTTTTCCGATAATTCGGACTATATTGCAATCTCAAACAGCTTTTCGGTACCGGCTCCGGTTACCTTCACTACTATTTCCAAAATCTCTTATAAACTCTCCCAAAGACATTATCATCTTGAGTCTCTCCTTTTTACTAAGGGCATCAGCCACCACATTGGCTTTCCCCGAATGATAAAGAATCTCCCAATCATTATTCTTGATTAGCTCTAACTGCCTCCTCTGGCATATGTTGAGCTCTTTCTACGTGAAAATGTACTAGAGCACTTATGGCTTTGGTAATTCTCGCACTTCTCTCCATACAAGTAGTGCCTCCAATCTTTAGGGTAAAACTATTGCCACGAGCCTAAGCTCATGGGCGGGGATATCGAATTTTATATTCCCTTAATTGTCTTGACACGTACGCGATTACCTTACCGTGCTGGATAAGCACGCACCCTAAGCCCTTGTGCGAAGCGTCACTATACTTCACAAAATCTCCTTTTCCATCCGGCAACGCCAGCATAGGGGCCGTCACCAACCTTTGCTTCAGTTCTTGAAAGCTGTTCTCGCATTTCTCTATCCATTCAAACTTCTCAGTCTTACGAGTAAGCCGCGTTAAAGGGGGCTACTATCTTTACAAACTTGAACGAACCTCCGGTAGTGATCGACCAATCCTACCTCTGGTAGTCGACCTAACCATGGTCATCAATTCATCAGTGGTCCTTTATTCATTCTTGTCAGGATCCTCCATGGGATCCTCCTCAGCAACTATCCCTTCTAGGACAACATCCTCAATATCAACATCATCCGGTCCTGCGTTAGGACGCTCTATCAGATCCACAATCCGATCTCCAATTAGTAATAAAACATCATCGCGTTGTTGCTCCTCAACCTCAGGGTTCGGATTCCCGCTACCATATATGATAACGAACTACGCTTCTATCACGATATTTATAAGGGTTCCCATAAGGGTTTTAACTATCAGTACTACGTTAGGTAGCCCGACTATGAACTTGACAAGAGTTCTTATCATCTTAGTGAACTTATTATCTTAACGTCACATCATCTCTGAGGTTTATAACGCTTAGCTCTGATACCACTTTTGTAACACCCCCAGATCCGGGGTAGGGGATCCAGGTTGTCACGAGTTCCATTTCCCTTAATAACACCCAATCTTAATACACAATCAACTACTCTGTACTGTGACCCCACAATAAACACACACACCACAAGTTATAGTCTCAGAGATGAATATCCAAAAATAATCACAAGTCGTTTTATTCCATAATTATATGTCAATACACCTTAAAAAGGTTTCTGAATAGATTTACATTTCTTTGCCATTATTACAATTGATAAAGATACATAAGTCTGGTACATTATTAGTTGAAAACTTAGCCTATTGGTAATTTCTACCTCAGCTACAGCGGCCTCAACGCTTCCAGAAAGCTGCGGAACGTTTCCTATCCGCTTGCGAATTGGGAGCTTGGTCCTGTTCATCTTATCTATCTGATGTTGTGTGATGAAAGAAGAAAGCAAGGGTGAGCAGCAAGCCCACCAAAATAATATGTATAATGATTAACAATATATGAGCCTACTCATAATACTCATGAAAGTCTTGGTCAAAAGAAATGAACCAAGTTGATATCTTAATGCGATGAAGTCGCAAAATATTCAGTATATATATATATATATACATATATACTTTTCAAAATATTGGAAGTCCTCTTCCATGCATAATATACACAAAGTCCCAGTGTATAACTGTATAAAAAAATATTGTTGCAAGGTGATCTCATATATCTAACCTTGTCTCAACGTTTTTCTGAAAATCTTTGTCATTCATAAGACAATTATTAATTAGATATAAGTTTAAAAGATGAAGTTACAAGATACCCCAATATACTTATATCTTTCCCAAATACTACTTGAACTACCACCGTTCAAGTTATAATTAGTTTCAAAAGTTCATCACATAGATGAGACTACAAGACAAGATTTGAATAGATTCAATCTTTGAATATCATTATAAATAATGAAGTTATGAGATACTTCATTAAGTCCCGCCATATATATACACCTATATATATATATACATTTCCTGAAAACCTCTGTCATGTAAAGTATGAACATAATTGCAATATCCAATAAATTTGGAAAGGAAAGAATTTTGGCATAAACCTGATATCTTGCTGATCAGGCAAAGATACCAATAAGTAACCTTTTCTACTAGTAGATGGACGAATTCCCCACTGGTCATCACCCTGATCTCAATAGGACCTTATGCTGGACTGCCACTCAGCCACTTATGCATTTGATGGACTCCCACTGAGCCACTTACACTATCATGGACGCCCACTGGGCCCATGTTGCTTATGCCGACTCGATAGATGGACTTACTTCCCGAACGTTGGGTAAGTAATCAATTCATTTACCAAAACTGCAACCTTGTTGCGAATATAAAATACACCACAGAGCCGGATCCCTTAGATTTTTGAGCGAGTATTCAAGTCACCTTAAAATGGAAGATCTTGAATTTGAAAACAAGTTTTGGGATCCGCTCTACCCTTTTTAAATTAATTTTGAAGACTCGAAAACATTTTTAAGAATGTTTGGAGTAATGCTGATTTATGAAATAAATCAGTCCCAATTATGAAAGAAATATCTGAATATTATTATTTAAATAATATTCCCATAAAGAATAATGGAGGTAGAAGTTGGAAAACTTATACTCGAAATGAATAGCAAATAATCAAAGATATACTTATACGAAAGTAATATCTTTATTTGAATAATCAAAAATAAGTTTGATTATCGACACCTTATTCTTTAATAAAATAAAGAATATATTTCGGTAATAAGCGGAGTCATAATACCTCGAATGAATATTATAAATAATATTCATTAAATAAAATAAAGGAGTCATACATCCTCAAATGAATATTCAAATAATATTCAATAATAAAATAAAGGAGTCATAAGTCCTCGGATGAATATTTGAAATAATATTCAATAATAAAATAAAGGAGTCATACATCCTCAAATGAATATTCAAATAATATTCAATAATAAAATAAAGGAGTCATAAGTCCTCGGATGAATATTTGAAATAATATTCAATAATAAAATAAAGGAGTCATAAGTCCTTGGATGAATATTTGAAATAATATTCAATAATAAAATAAAGGAGTCATACATCCTCAAATGAATATTCAAATAATATTCAATAATAAAATAAAGGAGTCATAAGTCCTCGGATGAATATTTGAAATAATATTCAATAATAAAATAAAGGAGTCATAAGTCCTCGGATGAATATTTGAATAATATTCATTTAATAAAATAAAGAAGTCATAAACCCTCGAACGAATATTCATAATAATATTCATTAAATAAAATAAAGTTATCGAATAAACCTTATTCGATTAATAGTTTTGAAAACTATAACCATATATATATATAAATATATATGTATATATATACATATATACAAAATCTACTCGGGATCCTCGACTCCCGGTTTAGAAAATATTTCCACCTTTTGGGTCCCTATACTAAGGGTATATGCAAGTTACCGCTATCCTCTAGCATAGGTATTATCAACTGAATCAACAGATATATAAAGCAAGAATACGAAACAGGCATGCATATATATATATATATATATATCATAGCAGCATGCTTCAATATATTGCAACATTTGCTAATTAACCAACATGCATCTATCGCAAGATAATGTAAATACATATATACATCACAACAACAGTATAACGGGTAGAAAACTTGCCTGAGCAACTTGGGGTGAAAAAGGCTCGGGACGAGTCTGGTAACCTATAAACAACAAGTAAGTTGGAATTAAACCAAAGTCACTTGTAAATCTATACTCTAACCAACTCAGACTCTAACGCTCGTTTTGTGCTTACTGATTCTCTTAAGTCACTCGAGTACCCTCGGCTCCACCATTTTTTAATAATTTAACCTTTACGAGTTTTAAGGCGATTCCTTCGCGAGTGTCTTACCAACTGCCTAACACACTTACCATAAATGTTTCATACATTAATTAACCCTTTTTGGCCTTTAACCTATGTTTCAAAGTAAGGCGAGGGGAAATGTTTCGTTCGCGAAACGCCGTTACTTAAAACGGTCGTTTCTCCTAAACCGTGCATCGGAATCGAACGAACCACATATCAAAACGAAGCTCGTAACACGAGCTATCTAGAAATGGCAATGGTCATAATCTAGCAGGGGTTTCTCGGGTCCTAATGTTATGCACAAAAACAGTCTAAAGAAAATCAGACGTTACGACGACTATGTTTACGTGATTTCCCAAATTTAAACCATTCAAAACCAACCACAATTCAACCCCAAATCAATAATACAACCAACATCCATCCAAAACACACTCCAATAGCCCCATCAAATCAATGTTACCAATTCATACTTATTCCTCAATTATGAACTAAGCGTTTTACTTAAGTTCATTGACTAATTAACCAAGATTTCCAACTCCAAAAATATCACAAAATCAACCAATCTCTAAACACACAATAATCATGCCTCTCACCAACTAAAATACTCATAACAAGCTTTTACATGATTACACACCCATTACCCTAACCCTTCATCTAAACATTAGGAAATCTAAACAACAAAACTTAAAGCTAAGATCATGAAGAGTTATACCTTCCTTGAAGCTTTTAATCCATGAAAGATCCTTGGAATGCCCATGGAAGCCTTAATCTAACCTCCTACAAGCTTGTTCTTTCAAAGAAATCAAGAACACAAAAATTAATTTCAAGAAAGTACTATTCACCATCTTCTTTCTTGATTTATAGAAAAAGATTGGCTTGGAATTAGAAGCTTAAACTTATCGGAAGTATGTAACTTAACTAGGAGAAGCTAGGATAATTACCTTGCTAAATAATAAGTGGAGGAGCTTGGACTTTCATTTTTTAAGAAAAGAGGCCGAGAGCTTGAAGAAGAAAATGGGGGTTTTATGTTTTTTGATGAAAATGAAATGTTTTGGCTTGGTTGGTTGCTTTTTGTCTTATTTTTGGTTAATTACTTTTCTAGCCTTGACTTTGTGTGGTTTTAAATCAACCACATCTCCTTCCCCTTATGTCATTCTTATGCCACATTGCTATGTCATCATCCCTTCTAATCTCTTTGATTAGCTTCTAATTGTTTGCCTAATGACCGCTGATCTGTTATACGGTTCGCTTAACTTTCATTTTCGTTTATCGTTTGAGGGATCATACCCGGGATCTTATTACTTAGGTTCCCTTAACCTTTCTCAATACATTATATTCCTTTTTATGATCCTTTATTATAATCCTTTAATTTAAATCCTTTTTATCCTGTTACCTTATACTCAATTCTCTCCGTATCTAGTGTATTTCCGGGAAAAATCAAAGTGTTCGGAATTGGATTCTGACGATCTTTGCATACACTTATATACCATATAGAGTACTAATAAAACCTCAGAATATCCATATCAGAACCCCTACATAGTGTGGCATGAAAAATTTTCTCAATCAGCAAAAACACTATTCATAAGGGTTTCAAAAAAAAATTCCCAAAAATTGGGGTTATTACAAATATGCCTTGTCAGACTCAAGATTGAATTATACAACCTTATAACCCAGAAAGGTAGTTATAATCTTAGCAGAGTTAGGCTTCATCTCGACAATATCACCCTTGTGATCTCTGTACTTGGGACAGTATAGCTGTCAGACCTTACAGAATAAAGCTTCTTCTGTCTCTGAATTTGAGTCTTCAAATAATTTGCAGCACTATATGTTAATCTGTTCTTCACTTGAAGTAAGAATAAAACATGTTCTAGTTCCTCATAGTACTTCAGTGGTATAGCATTCTGCCTAATATGGTAAACCCTTCCATCTGTCATGAAATATAACAAGATGTATTTTTTCAAGAAGGTATGGTAAACCATCTGTACAGATTCAAGCTAACTCAATCTTTCAGGAGTTGCTCCAACACCTGGTTCACTTAAGGAAGTTGGATCATTGGTTGTGTTCTGCACTCTTCTTTCATCAGCACTACCCAATCCAGATTTATCTCTTGCTTCATTTCCAGTAACCACTCTTGCTTCAAAACCACTTGCTGCAGTCTTCAAAGGTTGAGTCTGTTTGGCTTTAGTGAATCCCGGTAGGAGTAGCTTTGAGGATTTAACATGAGCAATGTCAGAGGTTTCCTTTGACTTATCTTCTGATATCAAGCCAACTTGAGCTATGTCAGAGGTTGCTTACTTCAGCGTTATATCAGAACTTATTATATATTGACTCTGAACAACTTGAGCCATGTCAGAGGTTGTTTGAGAAATCTTCCTTGAAACCAGAGTAAGATTAGCATCTTCATCAGATATTTCTTCATCCATAGGAGGCACATAAACCTTTACAGGTTCTCCAACTTTTTCTTTACCCTTGGACCTTAGATCTATCTGCAATTGTGATTTGGCATTGGTTGCCACAGGATTTGTCCTTTCTTTTATCACAATGTCTTTAGCCGTAGGAAGTTTCTTTTCAACAACGGAAGCTTCAGATTTGGAGATGACTTTTTCTAACTTAAGTCTAGCTTCTTCTTCCTTTAGACTCTTAAAGTCCATTCCTGGATTTTCTTTCAGAAATAACTATCTTGAAATTTCCTCATCAAGTTCCAAAAGTTCATCAGAACTTATCCTTTTACCAGTATCAGAAGTTATTCTTCTCCCAGTATCAGAACTTGTTCTATGACTTGTTGTTCCAGCTTTACTTGATGAATGATCTTTACCTTGATCATGACCTCCACCCATTTCAGAGTTTCCCGGGTCATTACCATCATCCTTTCCCTTCAGTGTTGTAACAGGTTTGCATTTGGACTTAACTACTTTCTCCTCCTTTTTGGCATCAGCAGGTAAAAGAAGAGAGACAAGCAATTCCACTGAGGATTGGATCTCATTGAGTTGAGATTGCTGAGAAGCTTGAATTTTCAAATTTTTATCAATCTGAGACTGTTGCTTCTCTTGGGTTTTCTCAATGTAGGCAATTATGTCAAAGATAGGTTTGAAAAACATCTTTATGTCCAGCTTGACAACTGTATCTTGCTGATTCAAGGATTCTTGAATCTTGTCCACCTTGGCCTGAGTTACAGATTGTTGACCTTGAAGGTGCCTTGTACTAAGTGCAGTAACTCTTAGCTGTGTCTTAAAATCATCATTGACTAGCATCTCATTAGCTTTTGCCAAGTTCTGAGCAAGAATCTTTTCAGAAGGAACAAAACTGACTGAGTTCCATTCTTTAGTCCACTCCTGTCCTCTAGGAGTTTCAATCCAAGGGACTGGTGCTTCCCCTGTAACAAACTTCTTGACTATCTCAGCTTTTCAAGGAGCTAGTAGAGGTGCATGTCCAGAAGGACCAGCTGCATCAGCATCTGCATATGTAGCAGCATTACCAGTATCATCAACATTTGCGGCATCAGAACTTACAGAGTCAACATCTTCAGCATCCTCTGATAAAAGAACAGTATGAGAGGCTATGGAGGCTTCAACATCATCCTCTAAGTGTTGATCTCCAACTAAGTTCTGATCAACAACAATATTCTAATGCTCACCTAAAATCTGATCTTCAGTATCTAGATGCAGAGAAGGTGTTGTAGGCAATTCTGGATTAAAATCAGCATCAGGAATTGGTGTTGTTGGTGGAGTGACTTGAGTTGGTGGAGCTTCTAGATTCAAACCTGAGGTACTTCCAAGTTATGGATGTCAATGTCATCACTTGGCCCCTCATTATCAGCATGTACTGGAGATACTGGAGGTGTGGGAATATGAGTAGTTTCTGGCTCATGTAGTGGAGAGAGATGAGTTGCATGAAGGTCTGGATCAGCACTAGGAGAATTGTGAGCTTCAACAGGGTCTTGTGAGATCAGAGATTCCTGACCCCCTCCCTTAGCTGCTGCTTCCATTCCTTTACCAGAATCTTCAGGCCTTTTTGCCAATGATTTGAATCTTTTAGCTTTTGAGGAGGCTGTAGGAGCTGTATCATCAGAATTACGCTTTCTAAGCCTTTTTAGGGGCCTAGAACTCCCAATATCAACATCCTTCTGAGAAGAGACCTTCTCAGCTTCTATAACAACAGGTTCTGAGACTGGAACCTGTTCCTCAGCATCTGATTCATCTCACAGAATGAATCTCCTTCTCTTCTGTTGTGTCTGAGGTACTTTCTTAGTCCTCTTAGGTTTGGAAGATGAAGGCTGCACTATAGGATCTGAAGGTTGAGGTTGAGAAGTTTGAGGTGGTTGAGTAGAGGTGGTAGGTGCTGATGGATGAGGTTCGGATGGTTGAACATCAGGATATAGTGCAGTGTATTTAACTGGATCGTAGGTTATTAAGGCTTGTTTGACAGATATAGGAATTAGAATGGGTCTTAACACAACCTTCTTATTATCAGTAGATAATAAGTCATTAAAAGCTCTTTTAGGTAGTCTGAATGATGAAATTAATTCACTAGCAGATTGGGGCTTATTATCACAACATAAACTATAGATAAGCTGACACAATCTAGCAAAATAAACAGTAGTTCTATCTTCTGTCATTCTATCCCCAATAAAACCTAAGACAGTACTTGCATAATCAAAATCAGTTTGATTTATGAGAGCATACCCGATTTGTTGGCTGAATATAGGAATTGCATCGAAATTGGAACATTTGTTTGCAAAAGCCTTGGTTATGCGATCAAAGAAGAAACTTCATTCCCTCATTATGAAAGATCTCTTCAACTGGCCCAGCTTTGCCAATGTCTTCTCATATCCCAGACTAGCCATCATATTTTGAAGAACTGGCTCTTCAACAGTAGAATAGACACAATTCTCAGGTAGCTGCAGTGCTTGTCGAATCGTAGACAATGTCACAACATACTCATCCTCCCCTGATGAAAAAATAATACTTGGGGATCCTTGAGCACCACCATCATCATATACACCGCTTCTCCAAAACTCCAATACTTGAGTACTAGAGACTACTTCGGGTTCGGTCAGAGAATACCCAATATCAGAACTAGCAAGAAAGTCCTGAATGAAGTGAAGTTCAGATGGGGCTTCTGACTTGCTAAGAATAGCGGAGAAGTTATTAGGAACAAACGTAGCTCCATCAAAAAATATGTCCTTGGGTGCCATGAGAAATATGTGAGAGATAAAATTGCCTGTAAGGTGTTTGATAAAATGTCTGTGTGAAAAATCGTCAGTAGATGTGAGAGAGAATATAAGTAAAAAGAGAGAGATAAAATTTGAAGGTAAATAAAAGATTTTACAATCTTTTCTCTCTTTTACTTATACACGGTAAAAAAATAGTCATTTGAGATACCTGTCAGACATGCAGCAGTAAAAGATAATTAATGGGCACGGGTATTCAGTAATCATTACTTATCACATGCAGTTTTTCAAGGAGAAAAACCGTTCCACTTACCAAGTAATCCCATTAATCAAGGACGTTCAGTTTTATTTTAAATTTTAAAACTGTTCCCACTAAATAAATTATTATTACTGCTTTACCAATATTCTGTAAAAATATGACCAATGAGAGAATGACCATAAATAAACCAAGTAAATAAATACTGCCATGTCAGAATCAGAACTTGATTTGTATCAGAGCTAAAAAGCTCATCAGAATATGGTTAGTATCAGGATTTAAAATATCATCAGAATATGAAACGACTCTGAGACAAAATCTTGCAAAAAGATAAAATTTCATTAATATATTAAGCAAATACATTTCATGAAACTTAAATTACATGCTTAAAATTACAAGATTGTCCTAAGCTACAATGTCTAACATCCACAGCTTTAGTCCTAAGCTAAGAAGCCTAACGACTAACTCCTTCTGCTGCTGACGAAGAGCACTGCAAGATGGATAATCCATTCTTGCTGACGGAGATGACGGAGATGTAGATCTCTTTGGACAGTCAACAAGTCATTTTAATGATCTCTGAAAATTGAATCCAGATATTATGAGGAATGTTGTTGATAGGATATGCAGTCGAAATTCCATTTTGAAAAACATGTACAGTTTCAGTGCCATAGTTGTAAAACCAACCAAACTCAGCCATTTTTGTAGATATGAAAGAAAAGAAAGAGTGAGTTTGTGAGAAAGTGAAGAATGTTTTGGCTGGAAGAAATGTTGGTTTAAATAGCCAATGAAATACCAAGGGACGGGAGGACTGGGCAACAATTCCAAGTAAAAATGATGACCCCTCGACTCCCTAGATTGATGAGTAATAACGACAGCCATTAGAAGCTTAAAACAGGAGTTAATGAGCACACGAAAAAAATTACTATGCATATACGAGTACCACTAATCCAAATTATGTTGACTGTTTATATCTCACCCAAATATATTCTGATTTTAAATATGACTGTTTCAGATTTTAACCACAAATAAGTCAAGTAAAGAATCAGGATTTAATATCAGAACTTAGACTTATATCAGAACTTAGCAGTCATCAGAACATGATTCCTTAACTCGAAAGGTGAATGCCTATTTCTGTAATTCTTCACACAAATTCTGATTTCGTTTCTTCAGAATTTAATCATCAGAATTTCCATCATAACTTGTCCTCAGAATTTATACCAGTGACACTTAACCTGTTCATCTAAAACCACATTTATCACCACAGTAATTTTCATCATTCATATGGAGTGTATGTGTGTGCAGTAAGCTAAATATCATATAAAGATTAAAGTCTGATTCACTTTAGTACATCTTAGAAATAAGGCATAACTAAGAACTTTGCTCAAAATCTGTTAGTATTATGAAGTCTACTTTAGAATGAGTTCATGCATGAGTCCACCTCAACTGTTTTGTGCTCATTTTATGCATCTTTTGAAATTCCATATGACAGTGGCTTCTCAGTGTAAGTGAGTTACGACTGCTTACCAGAATTAATGTTATTATCAGAGTATTTCTCTAGTAATCATAGAGTGTGAAAAGTCACCAAGAAAAATATTTATTTTGCTTTTCTGATGCATATTGCTTAATACCAGCAATGCACTTGGGTCTTCCCTTCCACATTTTTACTCTAGATCTCAAAGGAGTACCTGATTTTTATTTTATTTTTTTTCTTTGGATAAGTGAGGTTTATCAGCACTTAGTACATCCATCAGAGTTACTAACATCAGAACTTAACAAATAAGAAGCACTATTCTAGTTTTTGACTTAGTAATAAGATACACAAAGTAAACTTAACTAAGCTCAATATCAGAATATGTTTGTGTTAAAAGATTTCCACATAAATGATTACTTCAAACATGGGACTTTAGTATATTGTAGACTACTAGGTCAGCATCTAGCACAATTATCCTCATTGGATTGAATAGTCACAGAAACATTCATATCACTATCAGAGTTTAGAATTTCACATCAGACAACAATCAGCACTTAAGCAATTTCCAATTTAAGCACAGAATACACAAAGATAGTAATATATGTAAATACTGATCATAACATCTGATGTATCAGAACATAAACTAAGCAGATTTAGAGAAAGAACCTGAAACCATTCCAAGTTCATTTACCAATCTTGTAAAAGTAGGTTCACACAATAGTTTTGTGAAGATATCTGCTAGTTGTTGATGGAACAAAGTCCAATTCCACTATACCTTCATCCACATGTTCCCTTATGAAGTGGTACCTAATGCTGATATGCTTTGTCATTGAGTGTTGAACTGGATTACCTGTCATAGCAATAACACTTTGATTATCACATTAAATAGGGATTTTAAATTATGTTAACCCATAATCCAGTAACTGATTCTTCATCCAAAGAATCTTTGCACAACAGCTTCCTGCAGCAATGTACTCTGCTTCTGCAGTTGATGTGAAAATTGACTTTTGTTTCTTGCTAAACCAAGAAACTAATCTGCCTCCAAGAAATTGGCAGCTTCCATTTGTATTTTTCCTATCAATTTTGCATCCTTCAAAATCTGCATCTGAGTAACCTATTAGCTTAAAGTCTGATTCTCTGGGATACCACAATCCTAGATCAGCTGTACCCTTAAGGTACTTGAAAATTCTTTTCACAGCTGTTAAGTGAGGTTCTCTTGGATCTGCTTGAAATCTTGCACAAAGACAGGTAGCATACTTGATATCAGGTCTACTTGCAGTTAGATAGAGTAATGAGCCAATCATACCTCTGTAATCAGTTATATCTACTGATGTACCAGTATCCTTATCCAATTTTATTGCAGTGGCCATGGGAGTGGATGCACTTGAATAATCTTGCATTCCAAATTTCTTCAGCAAATTTCTGGTGTACTTGGATTGACAAATAAAAGTGCCTTCTTCATTCTGCTTGACTTGAAGGCCCAGAAAATAGCTTAGTTCCCCCATCATACTTATTTGATATCTTGACTGCATTAGTTTGGCAAACTTTTTGCAAAGTCTATCATTTGTAGAACCAAAAATGATATCATCAACATATATCTGCACCAAAAGTAAGTCCTTTCCATGGTTGAGGTAGAACAGTGTTTTGTCAATAGTTCCTCTATTAAATCCACTTTCCAGAAGAAACTGAGCTAAAGTCTCATACCATGCTCTTGGAGCTTGCTTAAGGCCATAAAGTGCTTTGTCTAGTCTGTAGACATAATTAGGAAATTTTGAATTTACAAAACCTGGAGGTTGTTCAACATATACTTCCTCTTCCAATTCTCTATTGAGAAAAGCACTTTTCACATCCATTTGAAAGACAGTAAACTTTTTGTGAGCAGCATAAGCCAAAAATATCCTTATGGTTTCCAATCTAGCAACTGGTGCAAATGTTTCATCATAATCAATTCCCTCCTGTTGAGAATATCCTTTTGCATCCAGCCTTGCTTTATTCCTTGTAATTATGCCATCACTGTCAGTTTTGTTTCTGAAAAACCACTTTCTACCAACAACAGATCTGTTCTTTGGTCTTAGCACTAGGGTCCAGAGTTTGTTTCTTTCAAATTCATTTAACTCATCCTATATTGCTTGCACCCAATCAGCATCTTGAAGAGCTTCTTCCACTTTCTTTACTTCAGTCTGAGAAAGAAAAGAATTATAAAGACATTCATTTGATGTAGCTGTTCTAGTTCTGACACCTGCAACAGGATTTCCAATTATTAAGTCAGGTGTATGTGATTTAGTCCACTTCCTTGGAGATGGAAGGTTTGCTCTAGAACTGGATGCTCCCCCATGATCCATGCTATCTTCATCAACATATTCTGATGCTCCCCCTGAAACTATGCTCTCTGAGTTGGATCCTTCAGAATTTGATTTTCCAGAATTATCAGAACTCGGCTCATCAGAACTTGATAAATCAGAACTTGAAGAGCCAGTTGTAGGTTCTGATGCTTCTTGAGATATGGTTGTATCTTCAGTATGCTCCCCCTGCACAGGTGCATCTTCCTTTGGCGTAGTCACCATAGTTTCAATAACATCAGAGTTTGCAGTATCAGGATTTGGACTGTCAGGATTTAGACTGTCAGGATTTAGACTGTCAGGATTTACAGTATCAGAATTTAAATCTTCATTTTCAAATCTCAACTGATCATGATCATTGAAATCTTCAAGTCCAGTAATCTTCTTATCATCAAAGGAGACATTTATAGATTCCATGACAACCCTTGTTCTTAAATTGTAGACTCTGAAGGCTTTTGTGGAAAGTGGATATCCAACAAAAATTTCTTCATCAGCTTTTAGATCAAATTTGGATAACTGTTCAGGATGAGTCTTAAGAACAAAACACTTGCATCTAAATACATGAAAATACTTCAGATTTGGCTTTTTTTTTCTTCACCATCTCAAATGGTGTTTTTCCATGCTTGTTAATGAGTGTTGCATTCTGAGTAAAATAAGCAGTCTGTACAGCTTCAGCCCAAAAATAGGTTGGTAGTTTTGCTTCATCAAACATAGTTCGTGCAGCTTCAATAAGAGTTCTATTCTTTCTTTCAACAACTCCATTTTGCTGTGGAGTTCCAGGATCAGAAAATTCCTGCTTGATTCCATGGTCTTTACAGAACTCTTCCATGATCAAATTCTTGAACTCAGTGCCATTATCACTTCTTATGATCTTCACAGAATTTTTGACCAATTTATCCAGTTGCTTGGCATGATCAATGAAGATAGATGCAGTTTCACTTTTTGTGTGCAAGAAATACACCCATGTGTATCTGGTGAACTCATCCACTATGACCATAGCATATTTCTTCTTTGCAATAGACATGATATTAACTGGACCAAATAGATCAACATGTAGTAGGTGATAAGGCTCAAGAATTGATGACTCAGTCTTGCTCTTGAATGAAGATTTTCTTTGTTTTGCCTTCTGACATGAATCACAAAGGCCATCAGAAGCAAATACTGATTTTGGCAGTCCTCTCACAAGATCTTTCTTGACTAGTTCATTTATATTGTTGAAATTTAAATGAGAGAGTTTCTTGTATCAATTCCAGCTTTCTTCAATTGATGCTCTACTTAACAGACAGACTGCAGAACCATCAGTACTTGTTGAAAGCTTGGCTTCATAAATGTTACCATGCCTGTATCCTTTCAGAACAACTTTGCCTGTAGATATGCTTACAACTTCACAGTGTTCTTCAAAGAAATCCACATGATAACCTCTGTCACAGACTTGACTAACACTGAGCAGATTGTGTTTAAGTCCTGAGACCAGAGCTACTTTCTCAATGATGACATTCCCAAGATTGATATTGCCATATCCCAGTATTTTTCCAATGTTGCCATCTCCATAAGAAACACTTGGGCCAGCCTTCTCCACAAAGTCTGATAGCAGGGCTTTATTTCCAGTCATATGTCCTGAGCATCTACTGTCCAGAACTAGGATGTTTTTCCTGTTGCCCTGCAATCACAAAGACCACTAATGATTAGTTTTAAGGACCCATACTTGCTTGGATGCTTTGGCCTTATTAAGTTTGTTAACATTTACAGCGGATTTAGCATTAGAGTTTATGTTAACATTTTTCTTATCAGCATTTACACTATCAGACTTTGTATCAGAACTTACACTAGAAGGAACAATGCTAACTTTCTTTAAAGAAGGTTTTAGTTGATAATAATCATAGTACAAACTATGATATTCCTTCAAGTATAAATGGAATGCCATAAACTACCACAATGAAAACAAGGATTTTGTGGCCTATATCTAACAGACTGACTCTTAACTCCTGACTTTGAAGGTAAGGAGTTTATGTTCTTATTCTTCCTGCAAAAAGAAGCCAGATGGTTAGAACTTCCACAGTTATGACATGTTTTCTAGGAGCATTAGGAACAAGCTTATAATCATTGCTTTTATTCACACCTTCCTTTCCATTCCTATTTTTCCTAGGTGACTTTACCTTGTTTACATTCTTAACATCTTTCAGCTTATGCTTAAGCTGTTTTTTTGTCATTAAGCCTACGTTTACTTCAGTTAGCTTTTCCTGTTTTAGTTTGTCTGAAGTTGATTCCTCTTTAACTTCTGATTTTTCATTATCAGACTTTACAACTACAAACTTAACAGGTTTTACCTTTGGATTTTGTTTAACAACTATAGGCTTAATTTCTACAGTTCTTTTATCATTCTTATCATCTCCATAATCTAAGCCATCTTTCCAGTTTCCACTACTTAACAAATTATGAGTTGTTCTGCCAGAGTTAGTCCAAGTCCTGATAATCTCTCTTTCCTTTTCTAACTCAGTTTTTAGAGATTCATTCATTTTAAGTACTTCATCCCTAACATAGAAAGCATCATCTCTATCTTTCTGAGTTTGATGGAACATGACTAACTCTTTTTCTAAATAATCATTCCTCTTTTTACAAGCAAGATTTTTAGAAGTTAATCTTTCACATGTTAAAGTTTGATCTCTATAACTAATGAACATGGTTTTAAGATATCTTCTCAACTCATTAATATCATCAGTATGAAAGGCTTAAGTAGTTTGAGGTACCTTTAACTCAGCAGCTTCAGAACTGCTATCAGCATTTGCCATCAAGGCATAGTTCTCCTCACTTTCAGAATCTGAAGTGTCTGTCCAGCTTTTCTTCTTTGTGACAAGAGCCTTGCCTTTGTTACTCTTCACTTTCTTGCAATCAGGAGATATATGGCCTTTCTCACCACAGTTGTAGCATTTGACATTTGTGTAATCTCCTCTATCAGACTTCCCTCCTTTGCCTTCAGATTTTCTGAAACTCTTCTTAACAGAACTTGCACCTTTCCTGGAAAACTTCTTTCCCTTCCTGAATTTTCTATATGCAATCCTTGTAATTCCTTTCACCATAAGAGCACACAGCTTCATCATCTCTTCATCAGCATCCATCTCAGGCAAGCTTTTAGTTTCTGAGTCATCATCACTATCAGAACTTGATGACTCAGTATCAGACTTTGTAATGAGAGCTTTTCCCTTGCCTTTCCTTGAGGTAGCTGCTTTGGGAGATTCTTCCTCATCCTTAAGAGCAACTATCCTTGACTTTCCTCCTTTCCTCTTGCTTCTTTGTTCCATCTCAAGTTCATGAGTCTTGAGCATCCCATAAATTTCATCAAGAGTCATTTCTTCAAGATTATAGTTGTCTCTTATAATTGTGGCCTTCAAATCCCAACTTTCAGGAAGAGCTAACAGGAATTTTAGGTTTGAATCTTTAAGATTATACTCCTTATCAACTAGTAACAAATTATTCAAGAGTTTGACGAATCTGTCATATAAATCAGTCAATAACTCATTAGGCTTTGAGTCAAAGTGTTCATACTCTTGAGTGAGTATAGTCTTCTTGTTCTTCTTAATCGAATCAGTTCCCTGGCATCTTATCTCCAAGGCATCCCATATCTCCTTTGCAGTCTTGCAGTTAATTACCATGTTTGACATTACATTATCAATGGCACTATGCAGCATGTGTCCCACCTTAGCATCCTTAGCAATTGATGCGATATCTTCAGCAGTGTAGTCACTCTTCTCCTTTAGTACAGACTTTGCTGCTTCACCTGCAACTGCAACAGCGAGTTTGGTTGGCTTATGAGGTCCTTCATTGATTCTGTCAAGATATTCTGGATCTGTAGCTTCCAGAAACATAGTCATCCTCACCTTCCATATGGGGTATTCAGATGGTTTCAGTATAGGAACTCTAATAGCCTCATATCGACTATGGATTTGAGTCTTTGGAGGTTCTTCAGTTTTGGTGGGCTTGGTTGGAGTTTCTGCTTCAGACATGATTATTTTTGGATCTTAAACTGTTTGTGTGTTAACAGATAGGCTCTGATACCACTTGTTAGGTCACACACACTGTAAAGGGGGGGGTTGAATACAGTGTATAGCACAATCAAATCGAATTCAAAGAATACAAGTAACAGAAAACAAACTTTATTAAACTCTGTTACAATGTAGAACTGTCCTCTCTCAGCGATGAACAAAATATCACGAGAGCTGCTTGAGTTACAATGAATATTATTCTCGATAATGATAACACTTATAGTGTAAACCCTACGTCTGTGTTTATATACTACGTAGTTACAAGATAATCGCTAATTGATATGGAATATAATTCTGCTTCCTAAAATATATCAATCAGATATCTTTTCTTCCAAGTATTCTATTCTTCATAGAATTCCTTCTTCATGCATATCTCTTCTTGCGTTTGTCTTGATCTTCTTTCCTTTCAATCAGCCGCCTTCCTTATTTGAAAGTCTCCTTAAGTCCTGATATTATCTCCTGATAAATATCTCCTGATAACTTAAGTTCTGACAACCTAAGTTCTGACTTCAGTATAAGTGTTGATTTCCAGTTAAGTACTGATTTTTCCTGTTTAAGTAAGATCTGAAAACTAAACACAAATCATATTAGACATGAAATTATCAAATATATCTAACATAGGCTTAAAGCAATAGTTTCAGATAAGGTATAGGTATTAAAATATCAAGAAGATAAGCATTACTGGTTCCAGGTATGATAAGTGTTAAAATACAAAGAAAGTGATCATTAACTCAAGGTATAACAGGGTATCAAGCTTTAGAGTAAGGATAGGGTTATCAAGCAATCATTAACAATCTTTAAGGAATGACTGGCTTCTAGGCTTCAAGCTGATGTTACTGAGTATAACTTACACATTGTTCGACATTACAATTACTTTGGTATGCTAGCATAATATGACATTTGATCTACTTTCATAAAAATCTTTAAATGAGGCTATATTACTTGCAATAGACACTTGAGGGTTCATGGCATTTCTATATAATACGAAGATAGGTTTGAGAACCACTTGGTTCATGTATAACAAGATAAATCAGAATACTCGCATCATATATAGGAACTAGTTATCACACATTTGCAGTGTAGACTAAAAAGCAGGTTGAATCACTTGCCTTGAGAAAGGTTGGACTGGACTGGCAGGTAGGAGCAACTGAAAGCTTTACTCGACCTTATGGAAAGTTTACCTTCTTCTCGAGATCCTACACAAATAATAATAACCTCATTATAATATATTCTCACCAACTCAACCTATTTGCAAACCGAAATTAAACACAATGGCACTTAGGCCTATACACACGCAATTTATAATCACCTTATGAACATAATAGTACATATAGCAACATATGCTTAAATACCATATTTAAGTACCAAATAATATCACACACACCATATTGCAACACTAGGCTTGGATGATCTCGCTCCACAACTTAAGTCACTTGATCGCTAAACTAGATAGAATCTCCAAATTTTGGCTTCCTAACTCGAAGTGCCTTTGCTAAACCATCCAATTCCTATTGACCCTAACTTGGGCCTTTCACTATAATGGCTTTATGCTATCTTGCAACTATAGTGGTCAACGAAGGCCTCACTCATAAGTGATCTAAAACTATGTGGTAGGTGAAGGTGCTTATTATGGTAAATTTCAGAATGACATCTATGGTTTCTTGGGTGCATTTGACACTCTTAAACTTCAAGTTTACCTCCAAAACTTCTATACTAGACTCTTCTGATCATAAGGCAACTCCCAAAATTGATGTGGCTCAAGGGACTAGCTTGGGCTTCCCTAGGCCTAAGCTTAAAGTCCATGGTTCCTCTGTTTTTTCTGGGCAGAAAAGGTCCTGACTTGAAATAACTTGTAACACATTATTCTAACTCAAATCCTATGAACTATGGCTGTAAAAACTCCTCTGACACTCCCTCTAAATAAGGCCCAACAGGTCCTAATGAGGGCCTACCTATGACATGGTCAAAACTTCCCATTTCTAAGTTGTAACAAAACTGTCCCCTGCTGGACAGATTTTGTGATTCCACTCGTGCACCTAACCAAACGTCTTACAAACCTCCAACAAACTCCTAAAACCTATTATATACTCCAAGTGCTAGCTTCTGGTGGCTTGAGCCTCAAAGTGCACATCAATGATATGGTCAAATCTCACTCTAAACCTCAGGGTACCAAACTGATTTTCTGCAGAAACTAATACCCTCCTTTCACCAAGGTTCTTACTTAACAAACCCAACCAACAACAACCAAAAACCCAAACCAATCCTTAACTAAGGTGATCTACTGAACTAACTCTCTTATACTCAAAATAGGCTTAGTGGAGATCATCCTTACCTAAGGTGTAACATAGCAAAATAAAAGTAATCACATTACACAAATTACAAGTCATCAAGTTTTCAAGGACAACTACTTTTACCTTCTTTATAAATATAAACGAATTAACATCACGTATTAAGGAGCATAAATCTTAATTAATATCTTAACTTAACTGAAATTTAAGTTTACTAACAAAAATATCAATCCAAATGATCAAGAACTTCCAAAATTCAAGAGTGGTTTACATGCATGCATGCCTTCGAATCTTACAAGCCAAAACAACATGATTTCCAAATATATTTTCATCATAATTCATCATGCAAGCCTAACATGGATTATAACTAAATGACCACCTAGCATGCAAAGGTTTTTTTTTACCAAGCGTTTACAACAAATTTCATGTTATCATCACAAAAACATACAAAAATGAGATAAGGCAACAAAACACCATCGATTCGGCTCCTATCAAGTCATGGCTGAATGGATTAGGGTGAAAACAATATTTACATAAGTGTAACACACTCATGTCTAGCCATTCTCAACCATATGATACTATAACTCATGGTAAAAGCCTTGGATTCATAAAAATCAAGGATGTTCACTTTGAGTTTAACAAAAACACCACCATGCAAGGTCAACACATAAGTTTTTCACTATAGCCTTTTGAGATATATAAGAACAACATGTAGGGAGTAAGATTACTTGATTATAGGATGATTGTTTGAGTGAAGAAATGAAGAAAGGAAGGGAATGAGGGCCTCGACTATGGAATGGCCGAGAGGGAGGGGGAAAAGCCGAGAGGGAGGGGGGAGGAGAATGGGGAGGGTGAAGTGGTGGGGTGGAATGGAGTGATTATCACTCTTTGGTTTGTTTTTATGTCTTTGATTTGACTAAAATGTGAGTGGATTTAGGAAATGACAAGATTAACCCTCTAGCTAAAGTTAGGCCATTTTGCATGCAAGGTCAATGAGGTAATTTGGCTAACAAAAGGTGAGTTAGTGGGGTTGGAAATGTCTTCTTTGCCCTGTAATTGAATGGAAGAGTGATTTGCATGCAAGGGTTTCCATGTAATTTGCTAATTATTAAACAACTAATTTTCAAAGATTTACTTTTATAAAATAAAATAAAAGTTCAAAAATTATAAAATTTATACCATAAAATAACTGGGATTTTTAAAAATTTTATGAGATCACTTTTGAAATTTGTGAGTGAGATAATTTTTAAAAGATAATTTTCCAAGGTATAGAATATTCTTTGTAAGTCAAAAATAAGGGCAATTAATAAAACTCTTACTTTGAAAAAAAATTTATATACTACATAAAGCAATTTATAATATAGAAATTTTCATTCACACAAACGTACAATCATTATGCATATTTATAATCGACTCTAATATGATACAGAGTTCACAAATAATATTACACAAAATATCGGTCGTAACACAGAGGCACAATTAATAAAACTTTGTACCTCAACCATGGAAAGGACTTACTTTTGGTACAGATATATGTTGATGATATCATCTTTGATTCTATAAATACCAAAATCTGTGAAAAGTTTACAAAGCTAATGCAGTCAAGATATCAAATGAGTATGATGGGAGAACTTAGCTATTTTCTGGGACTTCAAGTCAAGCAAAATGAAGAAGGTACTTTCATAAATCAATCCAAGTACACTAGAAATTTACTCAAGAAATTTGGAATGCAAGATTTTTCAACTGCATCCACTCCCATGGCCACTGCAACCAAGTTAGATAAAGATACTGGAGCATCAGTAGATATTACTAACTACAGAGGTATGATTGGCTCTTTACTCTATTTAAGTGCAAGTAGACCTGATATCATGTATGCTACCTGTCTTTGTGCAAGACTTCAGGCTAATCCAAGAGAACCTCATCTAATATCCGTGAAAAGAATTTTCAAGTACCTAAAGGGTACAGCTGATCTAGGATTGTGTATCCTAGGGAATCAGATTTTAAGCTAATAGGTTATTCAGATGCAGATTTTGCAGGATGCAAAATAGACAGGAAAAGCACTAGTGGAAGCTGTCAATTTCTTGGAGGCAGATTGATTTCTTGGTTTAGCAAGAAATAGAAATCAATTTCCACATCAACTGCAGAAGTAGAATATATTGCTGCAGGAAGCTGTTGTGCACAGATTCTTTGGATGAAGAATCAGTTACTGGACTATGGGTTAGAATATTCTAAAATACCCATTTACTGTGATAATCAAACTGCTATTGCTATGACAGGTAATCCAGTTCAACACTCAATGATAAAGCACATCAGCATTAGGTACCATTTCATAAGGGAACATGTGATGGAAGGTACAGTGGAATTACATTTTGTTCCAACAGATCAACAACTAGCAGATATCTTCACAAAACCACTATGTGAAGCTACTTTTACAAGACTGGTAAATGAACTTGGAATGGTTTCAGGTTCTTTTTCAAAATTTATTTAGTTTTTGTTCTCATGCATCAGACTTTATGATCAATGTTTACAAATTATCTTATCTCCATGTAATATGTGCTTAAATTGTAATATATTAAATATTGATCATTATCTGATGTGATTCTATATACTCTGATAGTGTTTTAAATGATATGTGACTATTCACTCCAATGAGGATTATTTGTTAGATGCTGACTTAGTAGTCTTTAACAAACTGTGTATCCCATGTTTGAATTAGTTGTTTATGTGGAAATCCATAACACAAGCAAACTCTGATTTTGATCTTAGTCAAATTTACTTCTTGTATCTTATTACTAAGTCATAAACTAGATTATTGTTTCTTATCTGTCAAATTCCGATGTCAGTAAATCTTAAGGATGAACTACATGCTTGATAAGCCTCACTTATCTGAAGAAAGCAAAAGAAAAGAAAAATTGAAGTCAGGTACTCCTTTGGGATCTAGAGTAAATATGTGAAAGGGAAGACCCAAGTGCATTGCTGGTATTAAGTTATATGCATTAGAAAAGCAAATATATTTTTCTTGGTGACTTTTCACATTCTTTGATTACTGGAGAAATACTCTGATAATAGCATATATTCAGATAGCAGTTGTGACTCATTTACACTGAGAAGCCACTGTAAAAAGAATGTCAAAAGATGCATAAAATGAGCACAAACATTTGAGGTGGACTCTTGCATAAATTTATTCCATAGTAGACTTCAAAATTAAAGACAGATTTTAAGCATATTTCTTAGTTATGCCTTATTTCTAAGATATCTGAAGTTTATCAGACTTTAATCTTTATCTGATCATTGGCAAATGCACACACTCTCACTCCATATGAATGATGAAAATTACTGTGGTGATTAAGTTGTTTCTGACAAACAGTTAAGTATTATTTGCATAAATTCTGAGGACAAGTTCTAATAAAAGTTCTGATGATTAAACTCTGAAGAAATCAGTCAGTATTTGTGTGAAGAATCACAGATACAGTCATTCACTTTTTGAGTACATAAGCCATGTTCTGATGATCGTTAAATTCTGATAATAGTCAAGTTCTGATTCAAATCCTGATGGAAACTCCGATGCTTACGTGGCATTATTTAATTACTTGGCTTATTTTTAGTATTTACTGTAACGGTTATATTTTGTCAGAAAATAATTAAGTGAGATAAAAATAGTGATAATCATTTGGTTTATGGGTTGCGTCTTTGTTTTGGTAACAACATGTGAGCAATAATTACTGCACGTTTACCGTACCCACTCATTACTGTTTTACTGTTTCCATGCTGCCAGGTGTAAAAAGGTCTGTTCTGCTTCACAAAAAGAGCCGTTGTCATGTGGAGTAGTGTATAAATAAGAGAGTTAAAATATTTTACAATCTTTTACATACTATTCTTATTTTCTAATCTCTCTTATTCTCTCTCACTCTCTAATATTATCTGAAGCTATTTCTTACAGGCATTTTATCAAACACCTTTCGTACACACAACTTTCACTTAATTTCTTACAGAAATGGCACCCAAGGACATCATCTTTAATGGAGCCAAGTTCGTCCCCAACAATTACATGGCTATTCTAAGCAAGGATGATGCTCCATCAGATCTTCATTTCATCCAAGACTTTCTTGCTCGCGGTGAGATTGGGTATGCTTTGACCCAACCACAATTACTCTCAGGAACTCAAATACTGGAGTTTTGGAGGAGTGGAGATTATGATGATGGTGGTGAGGCTGGCTCCCCAAGCATTATTTTCACAACAGGGGAAGATAAGCATCTGGTTAACTTGTCTACTGTTATACAAGCTCTACATCTGCCAGAAAATTGCACTTTCAATGCTCAGATTGAGGAGCCACTTCTACAGGGTATGATGGCCAATCTTGGCTATGAGAAAAGTCTGTCCAAGATGGGACAGCTAAAGAGGCCATACATCAGAAAGGAGTGGAGCTACTTTTTTGACTGCATCACCAGAGCTTTTGCCAATAAATGCTCCAACTTTGATGCCATTCCCATTCTCAGTCAGCAAATAGGGTATGCACTTCTAAATCAAACTCACTTTGATTATGCTACTGTTATTCTTGGTTTTATTGGGGATAGGATGAATGAGGACCCAAATATTGTGTACTTTGCTAGATTTTGTCAATTAATTTACAGTTTTTGTTGTCCTGATAAGCCTCAAAACTATAGTGAGACAATTCAACCTTTTAAACTTGCTAAAAGGGCCTTCATAGACTTGTTATCTACTGATAATAAGAAAGAGATACTAAGACCCCTTCAAACTCCTGATTCTGTAAAACAGTTCTTAGTAAACTCTGACCCCAACACATACTCACCCAAATTTCTTGAAGTTGCACCCTCACAACCTCCATCAGCACCTACAACCAATACTCAACCAGCTCAATCCTCTCAACCACAACCACAGCCTACCATCAAAACTTATTTCCAACCTGCACAATCTTCTCAACCTCAACCATCAGCACCTACTACCAAACCAACCTCTGGTACTTCCCAAAAGGTGCCAGTTGTAAAATCTTCAAGAGCAACATCTTTTCCTAAATCTCCACCAAGGAGAAGAAGGATGATTCTTAGAGATGAATCAGATGAAGATGAGCAAGTCCAGGTTCATGCATCAGAACCTGTGACAGTCGAAGCTGAAAATGTAATTTTTCAGAAGGAGGTAGCAGCTGAAAAGGTAACTCCTCAGAAGGAAAATGAAGCTAAGGGTTCTGGTATTTTAAAAAGGAAAAGAACTTCAAGTTCTGATGCTGCTCAAGCAACTCCTCCACCATCCAGAAGATCAAAGAAGATGAGAGCAGGAAGGCATATGGCACAACCTCACTCTGAGGAAGGGGATCAGGAATCTCTGATCTCATCAGAACCTATGGTAATTGAAGCCCTTCCAGCACCTGGAAACACTGTTCATGACACAGTGATCACACCTCATGTCTCTCCTATCAAAGAAAATGTACAAGTTGAAGATTCAGGATTAAGTCCTGAAATTGACCTTCATAGGCTGAACATTCCATCTGTCCTGTTTCTGGAAGCACCACAAGGACAAGTGATAACTCCACCTATTTCTTCACTAAATGCTAAAGTTCCAACTACTCCAATTCTGGATTTGGAAACAGATGATGTTGTACCAGAATCTCCTTCAGCCACACACACTCTTGTGTTGTCAGAAGATGATGAGTTTCTAGCAAGTTCTGGATAGTCAGCTCTAGTAAACACTGCAGCTCCAATTCTTGGAAAGGAGGAACTGTTGAAATATGTTGAACAAGAAGCTCCTGTTCTATGGGAAGAAACTAACAGAGGATTTGAATGGACCATGAAGTGGAATGAATCTGACTTCATTCCCAGCTCAAAAGTTTTATCAGATCATATTGCAAAAGCTGATAAGTTGTTGACAAATTTTGACTTTAAAGCTCAACTTAAAGTCACAACTCTCAGTACTAAAATCCTTTAAGGTCAACACTCCATTACTCATGCCAAGGTTGATAAACTACAGGAAAATACTGATAAGCTGGACCTGATGCTCGAGCTAGACAAGAACAGGTTTATCAGACCTATTCATGAGAAAGTAGAGGCTATTGAGAAAGTTCAAGAAAAGCAACAGGCCCAACTGACTGAGGTCCTGCAGAATCAAGCCTCTCAACAGACTCAACTGAATGAAATCCAATCTTCAGTGGAACTTCTTCTCTCTCTACTCCTACCAGATGATGCCAAAAGGGGGAGAAGGTAGTTAAGTCCAAATGCTCTACTAGTCAAGTACTGAAGAAGAAGAATGATAAAGAAGATAACCAGGGAAACCCCAGCAAGGGCAAAGGTCAAGGGCAAAGCAGCAAAGTTTCTTCAAAGAAACTAATTTCTGACTCTAGAAAATCTTTTACACAGAAGAATACAAGTTCTGAAGCTGTGAATGCTCAAGTTCTGAAAGCAAGTTCTGATGATCAAAGTCTGATATCAAGTTTTGATATTCTCATTCAAGGAGGAAGTCAAGACTCTCAGAAGTTTTTACAAACTCTGAAGCTTAAGGGAAGGGAATCTACAGTCTATTATAAAGATCCCAAGATTCAGACACTTGATGAAGAAATTGCTAGAAGATTATTTCTCAAGCATAATCCTGGAATGGATTTGGAGACTCTCAAGGAGTAAGAAGCTAGATTTACAGCTGAGAAAACAAATCTTAAGTCTAAAGCTTCTAATGCAAAGAAACCTCCAAGGCCAAGGCAAAAGGCATTGTGATCAAGGAAACTTCTGAGGCTTCAAAGCCCAAGACAAGATCACAAGTTGAAATTGATCCCAAGGCAAAAGGGAAAGGAAATATTGATGAACCAAAAAAGACACAGGAGATGAAGATTCCTCAAATTCTGATGAAACCAGTGTGTAAAATGGTTCAAGTTTTTGATGATACGGCTGCTGAAGATGAAACTGTTGAAACTCTGAAAAAAAAGAAGATAACAGAAGAATCTAAGACAACCTCTGACATAGCTCAAGTTGTTCAGAGTCAAGAACAAAAAGCTACAGAAGAAACAGCAAATCCTGATCAAGTCATCAAGACATCAACCTCTGATAAAGCTCAAGTTGATTTGAACAAAATGATAGTTACTGATAAGAGAAAACTCCTTATAAAAAATGTTAATCCATCAGATCCTAAGAAAAGTCAACTACTATCTGATTTCATAACTGTTGGATTGAAAGCCAGAGAAGCAAGAGATAGAGCTGGATTAGGTTCTGAAGAAGCCAAGATCAAAACAGGAGTTGAAGTACTTACTAGAGATCCATTCTTGTTAACTGACAAACCACTTGAGGAAGTTACACAGAAACACCTTGACAAGGTTATATCTGTTCAAGTGGTACTGGATGCTCATGATAAAAGTAATGTCAAAGAAAAGATGATTCTATTTCTTGAAGATGGAAGAACATACAGAATGTCAGAATCAGATGTGCTGAACAAATATCTGAAAGAACTTCAATTCTTTCATTATCTTTCGGAGATAAAGTCTGAGATTACTAGAAGATGGTCAAATTTCATCATGAAAACTATAAGAGATAAAGCCAGAATCTCTGGATCAAGGGTTACAAAATTTGTTCCAAATATAGTTGAAGATGATGGAAGTAAAATTTCTAATGAAGAAGAATTATGCTAAACTTGAAGTTATTCTGAAAGAGAAATGTCTGTGCTATAATGAAGACTCATCTCATCCAAGAGTAATCAGACTTGGTGATGGATTGGAAAGAAATCACATCTCAGCACTTAGGACTGCAATCTACCAGATTGGAAGTCAAGATGAAGAAATGAAGCAAGTCAAAGCTATATTAGCTCAAGTCCCGAGGAATGCAGAAGAGAAGCTGATATTAAACTTTGTCAAGAATCACTTTGGATTCATATTGACTCAGTAAGATTGGTAAAAGCTACAAGGACTGTAAGTTGTAGTTAGTTGTCTAAATAAACTCTCATTGCATTTGTACTTAAATGTTTTTGACATCATCAAATCTATTAACTTGTATATTTTTCATAATTTACAAGTTGGGGGAGATTGTTAGATATATTTGAGATGTCCTGTCCAATCTAGTTGTGTTTAGTTTCAGAACTTAATATCAGGACTTACTGGAAATCAGAACTTACTGAAGTCAGAACTTATATCAGAACTTAAGGCCGTCAGGATTTATATCAGGACTTAAGTTTGGGTACTTCAGATATGGAATGCAGCTAATTTACAGGAGATGATCATGACTAAAAAAATAGAAGATATGCATGAAGAGTTGGACAGCTAGAAGACTTATAGAAGATAATATCTGATTGATATATTTTAGGAGAAAGAATTATATTCCATATCAAATAGAAGATATCTTGTAACTGTGTATTATACAAACACAGCTTAGGGTTTACACTATAAGTGTTATCATTCACGAGAAAAATTATAAATTGTAATCTATCAGCTCTTAGTGATATTGTTCATCACTGAGAGAGTAGTTTAACCTACTTTGTAACAGATCTTATTATATTGAATAATCTTGATTACTGTTACATATGTGTGTTCTAAATCAATTTGATTGTATAAACACTATATTCAACCCCCTTCTATAATGTTGTGTGACCTAATATAAAGTTTTATTCATTTCAGAATCACCACAACATGTTATAGGAACTGAGGTTCTGGAAATTAATGTCGAAGCTCCAATTCATTTATCTACAATATTTGAAGATGTGGAGTTAACTGCTGAAGGTGTGGAAGCTTCTAAAGCAACTGGATCACATATTGCACAAATTTAAAGAATCTAATGATGGTTAAGAAGCTAATGTTTCTAATGCTATTATAGATCCTAAGGATAATCTTTTCTTCCCTGAAGATATGCCTATGCATGTGAGAAAATGGAAACTGAAAGAGTTAGATGCTATAAAAGAAAAGGATTATTCTGATAATCTCTGGAATGCTTATTGGAAAGATAATACGTATCCTATTTCTAGAACACAAGCTGTTGCACATCTGGAAATAGCAAAATAGAAGATTACAAATCCTGATATACTGAATCATTTGAAAGCATCAACTTTAGTTGTCAGATCCTTACACACAGCTCATGAAGCAACTACTACTCAAATCAATCAGATTAAAGAATCTTTAATTACTTCAAAGTTGACAACTCATCAGGAAATTTAGAAACAAATTTTACCAATAGTTGCCAGACAAATTTCAATTGAAGCCGGTCAAGCTAGATTAGAAGCTAAACAAGATCAAATGTATGCTCAACTTACAGAAGTACATAATTCAATGGAGCTGATTCTTTCTCTACTGCTTGGTGATGATGCCAAAAAGGGGAAGAATATTATTAAATCTAAATACAAACAGCTGTCATTGACAAGTACTGATACTGAAACTTCTGATGGAGGTAATAAGAGATAGAAGGATAGCAAAAGGAGAAAATAAGAAGAGTTGAAGATTTAACTGTTGCTGATAAAGACCAAGGTAATAAGGGACAGAAGGATAACAAAAGAAAAAAATAAGAAGAGTTGAAGATTTAACTGTTGCTGATGAAGACCAATGTATTCTGAAGATAGAATCTGGTGCTGAAGCAAGTAAATTTCTTTAATCTCTGGAAGACAACTTTGTTCTACAAGGAACCAAAGATTCAATTATTTGACTCGTTAGGTCACAGTTCCAGATTAATGCATATTTACTTAATACCAGCAATGCACTTGGGTCGTTCCTTTCACATTTTTACTCTAGATCTCAAAGGAGTACCTGATATTATTCTTTGATTATTGTTCTTCTTCTTTTGATAAGTGAGGTTTATCAGCACTTAGTACATTCAGCAGTTTTACTAGAATCAGAACTTAAACAGATGAGTAGCATTATTCTAATTTGTGACTTAGTAATAAGATATACAAAGTAAACTTAACTAAGCTCAGTTATCAGAATTTGCTTGTGTCATAAGATTTCCACAGAAATAACTACTTCTTTCATGGGATCATTTGTTTATTGAAGACTAGTAGGTCAGTATCTAGCACAGTTATCCTCATAGGATAGAATAGTTACTGAAACAGACATATCACTTATCAGAGTTTAGACACATATATCAGACAACAGTCAGTACTTGAAGACATTTATCAATTAATGCACAGAATATACAAAGAGATTAATTCTGTAAATACTGATCATAAAGTCTGATAACATAGAACAAGTTTAAGCAGATTTAGAGAAAGAACCTGAAATCATTCCAAGTTCATTTACCAATTTTGAAAAGGTAGCTTCACACAGTGGTTTTGTGAAGATATCTGCTACTTGTTGATCTGTGGGAACAAAATGCAATTCCACTGTACCTTCATCCACATGTTCCCTGATGAAATGGTACCTGATGCTGATGTGCTTTGTCATAGAGTGTTGAACTGGATTACCTGTCATAGCAATAGAACTTTGATTATCACAGTAAATAGGGATTTTGAAATATGTTAACCCATAATCCAGTAACTGATTCTTCATCCAGAGAATCTGTGCACAGCAGCTTCCTGCAGCAATATACTCTGCTTCTGCAGTTGATGTGGAAATTGACTTTTGTTTCTTGCTATACCAAGAAACCAATCTGCCTCCAAGAAATTGGCAGCTTCCACTTTCTTTGGCTCAGTCTGAGAGAGAAAAGAATTGTAAAGACATTCATTCGAAGTACCTGTTCTAGTTCTGACACCTGCCTCAGGATTTCCGATTATTAAATCAGGTGTATGTGATTTTGTCCACTTCCTTGCAGATGGAAGATTTTCTCTAGAACTGGATGCTCCCCCATAATTCATGCTGTCTTCGATTTCATTTTCTGATGCTCCCCCTGAAACTATGCTTTCTGAGTTGGATCCTTCAGTATTTAGATTTTCAGCACTGTCAGTACTTGGCTTATCAGAACTTGACGAATCAGAATTTGACGAGCCAGATGTATGTTCTGATGCTTCTTGAGATGTGATAAAATCTTGAGTATGCTCCCCCTGCAGTGGTGCATCTTCCTTTGACGTAGTCACCACAGTTTCAATAACATCAGAGTTTAATCCATCAGAATTTACAGTATCAGGACTTAGACTGTCAGGACTTGAGGTATCAGAATATGAATCTTCATTTTCAAATCTCAGCTTATTATGATCAATGCAATCTTCAAGTCCAGTGATCTTCTTGTCATCAAAAGAGACATTGATAGATTCCATGACCACTTTTGTTCTCAAATTATAGACTCTGAAGGCTTTTGTAGAAAGTGGATATCCTACAAAGATTCCCTCATCAGCTTTTAGATCAAACTTGGTTAGCTGTTCAGGATGAGTCTTGAGAACAAAACACTTACATCCAAATACATGAAAGTATTTGAGATTTGGCTTCTTGTTCTTCACCATCTCATATGGTGTTTTTCCATGCTTGTTAATGAGTGTTGCATTTTGAGTAAAACAAGCAGTCTGCACAGCTTCAGCCCAGAAATAGGTTGGAAGCTTTGCTTCTTCAAGCATTGTTCGTGCAGCTTCAATTAGAGTTCTATTCTTCCTTTCAACAACTCCATTTTGCTGTGGAGTTCCAGGAGCAGAAAATTCCTGCTTTATTCCATGATTTTTGCAGAACTCTTCCATTATCAAATTCTTGAATTCAGTGCCATTATCACTTCTCAAAATTTTCACAGAATCTTTGATCAATTTATCCAGATGTTTGACATGATCAATCAGGATAGATGCAGTTTCACTTTTTGTTTGCAAGAAATACACCCATGTGTATCTGGTGAACTCATCTACTATGACCAACGCATATTTCTTCTTTGCAATAGACATGACATTCACTGGACCAAATAGATCAACATGAAGTAGATAGTAAGGCTCAAGAATTGATGATTCAGTCTTGCTCTTGAACGAAGATTTTCTTTGTTTAGCCTTCTGACATGAGTCACAAAGACCATCAGGAACAAACACTGATTTTGGCAGTCCTCTCACAAGATCTTTCTTGATCAGTTCATTTATCTTGTTGAAGTTTAAATGAGAGAGTTTCTTGTGCCAATTCCAGCTTTCTTCAGTTGAGGCTCTACTCACTAAACAGATTGCAGAACCATCAGAACTTGTTGAAAGCTTAGCTTCATAAATGTTACCACGCCTGAATCCCTTCAGAACAATTTTTCCTTTAGATTTACTAACTATTTCACAATGTTCTGCAAAGAAATCAACATGATAACCTCTGTCACAGATTTGACTTATACTCAGTAAGTTGTGTTTAAGTCCTGAGACCAGAGCTACATCTTTAATAATGACATTCCCAAGATTGATATTGCCATATCCCAAGGTTTTTCCAATGTTGCCATCTCCATAAGAAACACTTGGGCCAGCTTTCTCCACAAAGTCTGATAGCAGAGCCTTATTTCCAGTCATATGTCCTGAACATCCACTGTCCAGAACTAGAATATTTTTCCTGTTGCCCTGCAATCAAAAAAACCACTAATTATTAGTTTTAAGGACCCAGACTTGCTTGGATCCTTTGGCCTTTTTAGGTTTGTTAACATTTGCAGCGGATTTAACATCAGATTTTATGTTAACAGTTTTCTTATCAGACCTTATACTAGAAGGAACAACAGAAACTTTCTTTAAAGAAGGTTTTATTTGATAATAATCATAGTACAAACTATGATATTCCTTACAAGTATAAATGGAATGCCATAAACTACCACAATGAAAACATGGATTTTGTGGTTTGTATCTAACAGACTGACTCTTAACTCCTGACTTTGTAGATAAGGAGTTAATATTCTTATTCTTCCTGCAAAAAGAAGCCAGATGGTTAGAACTTCCACAGTTATGACATGCTTTCCTAGGAGCATCAGGAACAGATTTATAGTTATTGCTTTTATTCACACCTTCCTTTCCATTCCTGTTTTTCCTAGGTGATTTTACCTTGTTTGCATCCTTAACATCTTTCAGCTTATGCTTAAGCTGCTTCTTCGTCATTAAGCCTATGTTAACTTCAGCTGTCTTTTCCTGTTTTAGTTTGTCAGAAGCTAATTCCTTTTTAACTTCTGATTTCTCATTTTCGGATTTTTCAGTTACAAACTTAACAGGTTTTAACTTCGGCTTTTGCTTATCAACAGGCTTAATTTCTACAGTTCCTTTTTCATTTACTCCATAGCCTAAACCCTCTTTCCAGTTTCCACTGCTTAGCAAATTTTGAGTTGTTTTGCCAGAGTTAGTCCAAGTTCTGATAATCTCTCTCTCCTTTTCTAACTCAGTTTTTAGAGATTCATTCATTTTTAGCACTTCATCCCTAATATAAAAAGCATTATCTCTATCCTGCTGAGTTTGATGAAACATGACTAACTCTTTTTCTAAGAAATCATTTCTTTTCTTAAAAGCAAGATTTTCAGAAGTTAATCTTTCACATGTTAAAGTTTGATCTCTATAACTAACAAACATGGTTTTAAGATATCTTCTCAACTCATCAATATCATCAGTATGAAAAGCATAAGTAGTCTGAGGTACCTTTGTTTCAGCAGCTTCAGAACTGCTCTCAGAACTTGATTTGTCAGCATTTGCCATCAATGCATAGTTCTCCTCACTTTCAGAGTCTGAGGTGTCTGTCCAGCTTTTCTGCTTTGTGACAAGAGCTTTGCCTTTGTCATTCTTGGTCTTCTTGCAATCAGGAGATATGTTGCCTTTCTCACCACAATTATAACATTTAACATTAGCGTAATCTCCTTTGTCAGACTTTCCTCCTTTTCCTTCAGATCTTCTGAAATTCTTCTTATCAGAACTTATGCCTTTCCTGGAAAACATCTTTCCCTTCCTGAACTTCCTGTATGCAATCTTTGTGATTCCTTTCACCATAAGAGCACACAGCTTCATCATCTCCTCATCAGCATCAGTTTCAGGAAAGCTTTCAGAATCTGAGTCATCATCACTCTCAGAACTTGATGACTCAGTATCAGATTTTATGATAAGAGCTTTACCCTTATCTTTCTTTGAGGAAGGTGGTTTGGGGGATTCCTCTTCAACCTTGAGAGCAACTGTCCTTGACTTTCCTCCTTTTCTCTTGCTTCTTTGTTCCATCTCAAGTTCATGGGTCTTGAGCATTCCATAGATTTCATCAAGAGTTGTTTCATCAAGATTGTAGTTGTCTCTTATTGTTGTTGCCTTCAAATCCCAACATTCAGGAAGAGCTAACAGGAATTTGAGGTTTGTATCTTCAAGATCATACTCCTTATTTACTAATGACAAGTCATTCAAGAGTTTGACAAATCTATCATATACATCAGTCAATGACTCATTAGTCCTAGAGTCAAAGTGTTCATACTCTTGAGTGAGTATTGTCTTCCTGTTCTTCTTAACTGTTTCAGTTCCTTGACACCTTGTCTCTAGTGCATCCCATATCTCCTTAGCAGTCTTGCAGTTGATTACCCTGTTTGACATTACATTATCAATGACACTATGCAATAAGTGACGTACCTTGGCATCCTTAGCAATAGATGCTATATCTTCAGCAGTGTAATCAGTCTTTTCCTTTGGTACGGTCATTGCTGCTTCACCTGCAACTACAACAGCGAGCTTGGTAGGTTTGTGAGGCCCTTCCCTGATTCTATCAAGGTATTCTGGATCTGTTGCTTCCAGAAACATGGTCATCCTTACCTTCCATATGGGATATTCAGATGGTCTCAATATGGGAACTCTGATAGTCTCATATCGACTCTGAGTTGATATCTTTGATGATTCCTCAGTTTTGGTAGGCTTAGTTGGAGTTTCTGTGTCAGACATGATTGTGTTTGGATCTTTAACTGTATGTGTGTTAACAGATAGCTCTGATACCACTTGTTAGGTCACACTTTCACTGTAGAGGGGGTGAATACAGTGTTTATTACAATCAAATCAAACTTCAAGAACTTATGTAACAGAAAACAAACTTTATTTAAACAATAAACTCTGTTACAATCTGGAACTGTTATCTCTCAGTGATGAACAAAATATCACGAGAGCTTCTAGAGTTATAATAAATAATATTCTCGATAATGATAACACCTCTAGTGTAAACTCTATTTCTGTGTTTATATACTACACAGTTACAAGATATTCGCTAATTGATATGGAATATAATTCTGCTTCCTAAAATATATCAATCAGATATCTTCTATTCCAAGTATTCCATTCTTCACGGAATTCCTTCTTCATGCATATCTCTTCTTATGTTTATCTTGATCTTCTTAACTTTAATCAGCTACTGTCCTTATCTGATCGTCCTTCAGCACTTAAGTTCTGATATCTATCTCCTGATAACATAAGTACTGATATCCCTTAAGTTCTGACTTCCAGTACCTTAAGTTCTGACTTCCAGTATAAGTACTGATCAGTTAAGTACTGATTTGTTCTGTTCAAATAAGATCTGAAATCTAAACATAAAACATATTAGCCATGACATTATCAAATATATCTAACAAATACCAACCACCATCACAAAGTAATCAAAACTAACTAACATACATGGATCTTACTATACATACATGGATCTTAATATACATACACTAATCCATCCATAAACTCATCAAAAACTCAAAGCTCAAACTATAGGTCAAAATTGAGAGTTGTTTATACCTCCTTGAAGCTTCCTAACACAATTCAAGAGCTTTGAATACTTAAAAGAACCTTGATCCTTGCTTGTATAACCCTAAAATTTCATAAAATCAAGAAAACTAACATTAGTTTTTGAAAGTTACTATTCATCATCACTTTTGATGATTTATTTGCCTAGGCTAGGAATAGAATTTGGCTTCCAAACTTCTACCATGCATTCACTAGGAGGTAAGGAAGTTATGGTAATTACCTTATGATTTTAGAGAAAGAGGAGCTATGGTTTGATTTCTTGAAAATTCTAGCCGAGAGCTTGAAGTGAGGAAATAGAAATGAAATGCTTCTTGGTTGACTTGGTGAATTTGTGTGGTGTTTTATTGGCTTGGTTAACAATAACCTTGATTTAACCAAGGTTCAAATACTTGGCCACAATTTAATCTAGCTAAACATCTACCAACCTTGTTTATGTCATTCTTCTTATGTCATTTTCTTTGCCACTTGTCAAAACCTTATGGTGCGATGACATCACAATCCACTAATCATCCTTGTTTAATGCTTAATTGCTTGGCTAATGGTCGCTTATCTGTTTTACGATTCACCTAACTCTCGTTCTCGTTATTTGTTTGAGGGATCATATCCAGGATCTTATTACTTGGGCTTCCCTAAACCTTTCTTAATATTTTATATTCCTTTAATGATCATCTCTCATAATCCTTGAATTTAAATATTTTTAATCATGTTACCTTATACTTAATTCTTTCGGTATTTGGTGGATTTCCAGAATAAATCAAAATGTTCGAAAGTAATTACAAAGAGAGAGGTGAAGTTTAATAAAAATTACTATTTAAAGTGTGTGGTCTAGATTGAAAGTAATTATTAAAAATGTATAACTGGGATTAGATCTCAGTTCTCACATTAGTTTGTGTTCTCATTTGAGTAACTCTCTCTCTCTAAATTTTTCCCTCGGGCGGGGATGTTCTGACGCCCTCAAATCCGGGTTCTAGATTTCGGAGTTAATATATAACAAATAATACTAAAATATGCACAACAAAATAAAGTAATAAATATGACCACTTGCATACAACTGGATCGATCACAAGTTACAGTATGAAACAAGCACTAATACAAACCAAATGTTATTACAACCCATAATTCTATTTAGTTTTACAAGCTATTTAAATTTTATTACAAACCTCTAGATTAATCAAGCATCCCAAAACAGTCTACCTGGGAAACACACCAAACTGTTTATAGACACACTGAAAAGACATCTTCGATTAATTATTTATTTTGGTATTTGTATAATTTAACATAAAATTTAAAACATGTACATCCTCTCTAAATAGGCATAAATTTAATTGACATAATCAAAAGTGAAAAGCCATATCTAGCGAAACATTTCAAAAATATTTTTTTAAGTGTATTTATATTTTTAAATATAAATATAAGAGCTATTCCAATTTGCTGAAAATCAAAATATATTTTTAAAGGAATATACTCTAAAGTAATGAGATCGTAAAAGAATTATTGGAATATGATCTTTCTTAGGCTCTCTTGCAATATTAATAAGGCAACAAGTTTGAAAAAAGAATACCAGAACTTGGATATTCTTTAGAAGACTCGTGCTAAATTTATTTAAAAAATAGATATTTTTAAAAGGGATAAAATATATATCTTTCACTCCATAAACATTTATAAATCCAAAGATATATTTTAACACTCTTATAAATTAATATTTGATACAAAAATATTAATATCTCATTTAATCCCCCTCCTCATAATTTTCAAAGTAATTTTCTCTCGTATCTTAAATATATCATTTATCGGAGAAAATACTTTTAAATACTTAAAAATATTTCCCACACTCTCAAAATATTTTATATTTAAGGAAATATATTCTAAGTATTTATTTTAGCCCAAACTGAGCCAACAAGGTCTATCTACTTTCATAAAAGATCGTTCATATTTTATTTGGAACCGAACCCTGATTTAATCATTTTAAATCCAAATAAAATACTTCCACTTGCTAGAAAATCTTGAAACTTAACATTTGTCATTTAAATGGTATTTTCTATGCATGGTTAAAGTTTCATAATTTTTGAGAAATTTTGTCCGAGTGTGATTTTTCTAGGTGTTGACCAAGACTTTAATTGAGCGTTTGACCAAGCTACCTTTGCATAAAATTGACCAAAACCTGCGGATCATCATTTTATGATATGATAAGTAATTATCATATTTTTAGTTGTATTTATTAAAGGTTTTTCAAAGTCGTTATATTTAATGGTGCTAATTACTTAATTAATTAAGTAATTGATGATTAATTGAAAAAGCTAAAAACCATTATTATATAATTAATAGTTGCTGGGATTTTTCTTGTTTGTCCTATATGAAAGTTGCAAACAAACACACATTATCCTCCATGTCATCAATCCACACCACTCTCTTCATCCAACATTCATTTTAACTCAATCTCAACCACTCTCTTCACCTAATCCCTTCTATAAATAAACACTCACCCCCGCCATTTTTTACACAAGCTAAGAGCTAATTAATTGTTGGGAATTTTCAAGAAGTATTCTCTCTACACTCTCTAAAATCCAAACCCAAATACTTCATCTCAAAAACCTTCTCTCTTACAAATATATATCATGTTAGGTCACACACACTGTAGAAGGAGGTTCAATACAGTGTCTAGTACAATCAAATCGAATTAAGAACACAAGTATGAAACACATAATAATCTTATTAATAAAACAGTATTACAATGAAACTGTTCTCTCTCAGTGATGAACAAATATCACGAGAGCTACTAGGGTTACAATGAATAATATTCTCGATTAAGATAACACATATAGTGTAAACCCTATGTTGTGTTTATATAGACACACAGTTACAAGATAATCTTCTAATTGATATCAAATATGATTCTGTATCCTAAAATATATCAACTAGTTATCTTTTCCTCCAAGTCTTCTATTATTCATAGAATTCTTCTCCATGCATATCTCTTCTTGTTTTAGTCTTGATCTTCTTTCCTTTCAATCAGCCGCCTTCATTATCTGAAAGTCTTCTTAAGTCCTGATATTATCTCCTGATAAATATCTCCTGATATCTTAAGTTCTGATAACTTAAATTCTGATATCTTAAGCTCTAACTTCAGTATAAGTACTGATTTCCAGTTTAAGTCCTGATTTGTCCTGTTAGTCAAGATCTGAAAACTAAACACAAATCACTATTAGACATGACATCACAAATATATCTAACAATCTCCCCCAACTTGTAAATTAGCATAATATACAAGTTCAATAGATATTTGATGATGTCAAAAACATTAAGTACAAATGCATATAAGAATTTGAATAGATAACTACAACTCACAGTCCTTGTAGCTTTTACCATCCTTAAAGTCTGATATCAGCTTTAGCCTGTATATCCTTCAGAATTTAACAGTTGTAGTTCTTGACTTGGCTTCAGTGTGTGATCTCTTTAATGTCAGGAGTTGTTCTGAGATAGTTCTTCAACAGAGTTCTCTCAGCATATTCAACTTCATTCTGCATCCTCCTTTTTACATCTTTAAGTTCAACTGTATATTCACCTGTCTGAAAGATAGCAAGCCCTGAGATCATTTATTTTTGCTTTCCTTATCTCCTGATCCAGTCTGATGACATAGGCTTTATTAGACGCTAGATTGAATTCAAGTCCCTTAATATCAAGAAATGTAGTGATTTTGGAGGTATTAGGCTTCATCTCAACTATATCATCATTGTGAGCTCTGTACTTAGGATAGTATGACCTGTCAGACTTTACAGAGTATAATTTCTTCTATCTTTCAATATTAGACCTTATGTATCTGGCAGCACCATCTGTTGATCTGTTCTTCACTTGAAGTAGAAATAACACATGTTGCAATTCTTCAAAGTACTTCAATCGAATAACATCCTTTCTTATATGGAATACCCTCCCATCTGTCATGAAATATAACATGATATCTTCTTTTAGCACAGAGTGGTAGACCATTTGTACAGACTCCATTTGATTCAATCTTTCAGGAGTTGTTCCCACTCCTGGTTCACTCAAAGAGGTTGGATCAAATGTAGTATTATATACTCTCTTTTCTGTAGAACTACCCAATCCTGATTTATCTCTAGCTTCCTTTCCTCGAATAACTCTTGCTTCAAAACCACTTGATGTAGTCTTCAAAGGTTGAGTAGATTGTTGAGCTTTAGTAAACCCATGTAGTAGAATTTTTGAATGTTTAAATGAGCAATGTCAGAGGTTTCCTTTCCTTTCTCTTCTGATATAAAGACAACTTGAGCTCTGTCAGAGGTTTCTTGCTTCATTGTCAAATCAGAAGTTACTAAGTCCTGATCTTGAACAACATGAGCTCTGTCAGAGGTTGTTTGAATATTCTTCTTCTTCTTCAAAATCAGACTAGTATCTTCATCAGAATTTACTTGTTCATCCATGGTTGGCAGATAGATTTTTACAGAATCATCAACTTTAGCTTTGCCCTTGAACCTTGGATCTACCTCTACTTGTGATTTGGATTTGGATTCAGATTTAGTTGCCTCAGAGTTTGTCTTCTCTTTAATCACAATGCCCTTAGGCTTTAGTGGTTTTTTTGTAGTAATAGAAGCTTTAGACTTGGATTTGACATTTTCTACTTTAATTCTGGCTTCTTCTTTCTTCAGACTTTCAAAGTCCATTCCTGGTTTGTCTTTGAGAAATAGTCTTTTTGAAATTTCTTCATCCAGCTTCTGTATCTTGGGGTCTTGATAGTAGACTGATGTTTCCTTCCCCTTAAGCTTCAGTGTCTGCATAAACTTCTGTGATTCTTGACTCTCACACTGTATCAGAACATCAGGCTTAGTCAGAACTTGCTTATCAGAACTTTTTCTTCTATCAGCATCAGAACATGATCTCTGTGTAGAAGTTCCTGCTGTCCTAGATGAAGAGCCTTTGCCTTGACCATGACCTCTACCCTTTTCAGAGTTTCCCTGGTCAGCATTTCTATCATCCTTACCCTTTAGTGGCTGATCAGTTTTGCATTTGGACTTAATCACTTTCTCCCCCTTTTTGGCATCATCTGGTAGAAGGAGAGAGACAAGCAATTCCCCAGAGTTTTGGATTTCATTGAGTTGATCTTGTTGAGCAGCTTGATTCTTTAAAATATCAGATATTTGAGCTTGCTGCTTTTCTTGAGTCTTTTCTATATACCCAATGCGGTCAAAGGCTGGCTTAAAAACCTGTTCTTTTCCAATTTGACATTCATGTCTTGCGGAATCAGTGTTTCTTGAATTTTGTTCATCTTGGCTTGAGTTATTGAGTTTTGACCTTGAAGGTGCCTGGTACTAGAGCCGGCCAAACAGGCGGTTTGGCTCGGCACGAACGTAATTCGGCTTGCCAATTATTCTCCTGACTCGCCTCATCACGGGCCGGTTCAATATTCGGCACTATTCGGGTATCTACACGAGTCGAGCACGAGCTGCATTTTATGAAACCGGAACCGGCCCAGAACCGCTCGCCAAAGACTGCAAACGAATAAACAACAGTCAGACGAATAAACCGGCCCGCTCGGCCCGCCAAAGTCCATGACTGGTTAAAGGGAGTATTGCTTTTTTACATTATGTCAATGCTATTTAGCTAATTAATTTAATAATGAATGAAGACCAGCTATATTTAGCTATATGCGACTTTTTAATCCTCGAATAATAAATTAAATATGGATCCTGTAAAATTAAATAAATATTTGAATTAGAAATATCAAATACTTACTAATACACATGGATCCTGCAGAATTGGAAATACTTCATGTGTATTTTTCTATTTTGAATATATAGAATTGAGCATTTAGAACTAAGCATTATTTGAATTGACTCTCCATAAATACCATTTTTTTTCCGTTTTCCAGAGAGGCGGAGAATTCTCTTCTTATACTTTTACACTAAAAAATAAATCAATTTTCAGGAAAGTATCTAAAAATAATAAAGTCAACAACGACTCGCAGCACTAAAGTAGTACTTTAAACTTTGCATTACAATTAACAACTGTAAGACGAATAAAACGGCCCGCCAAAACTCGCGGTTATTCACCAAGCTCACCAACTCGCTTTTATTCGCGTGATTCGTGGTCCATACACGGTTCTGCAGTTTCAATACGGCACGGCACGGATCGCTTATTTACACGGGCCGTTCGTGATTACTGTTATAACTAAACCGGCCCGTTAAAAATTTGGCCCGGCACGCACGACCCGTTCGTTTGGCCGGCTCTACCTGGTACTCAATGCAGTAACTCTGAGCTGTGCTTTGAAGTCATCATTCACTAGCATCTCATCAGCTTTAGCCAGGTGCTCAGCAAGAATATTTACAGTAGGAACAAAATCAACTTTGTTCCACTCCTTGATCCATTCTTTTCCTCTTGGAGTTTCACTCCAAGGTACTAGGTGCATCCTCTCTCATAAACTTTTTAATCAAATCAGCTTTATTACCAGTTTGTAGAGGTGCATGTCCTGAAGGACCAGCTGCATCAGCATTTACATTTATAGCAACTTCACCAGTAGTGTCAATATTTGCAGTATCAGAACTTACAGAGCCTGCAGAATCAGCTTCCTCTAATAAAATGATAGTATGTGAGGCTATAGAGGTTTCAAAATCATCCTCTAAGTTCTGATCAACATCCAAATTCTGATGTTCACCTAATATATGATCTTCATCATCTAGATTCAGAAGAGGTGTTGTTGGAATATCTGCATTGAAATTAGCATCTAAAATTGGTGTTGTTGGTGAAGTATGTTGACGAATGGTTGGAGCTTCCAAGTACAGAACCTCAGGCACATTCAAGTTGTGAATATCTATTTCAGCACTTGTACCTGGTGCATCATCATGTACTGGAGAGTGAATAGGAGACACAAGAGGTGTAAGCATTGGTGATGTAGCAGTCTCTAGCTCTTGAATTGGAGATTGTGGAGGTGTAGATTCAGTGGCTTCAGCAAATTCTGGTTGTGTAGATGGAAGGGATTCAATCACAATTATCTCTTTTGGGATCAGAGATTCCTGATCCCCTTCCTTAGCTGTTGCTTCCACATCCTCTGAATCCGACTCAGCTATGTCCCTGTTAGCTCTTTGTTTCTTCACTCTCTTCAAGGGTGGAGAGACTTTGGGATCTTTGTCATCAGAATTTATCTTTCTAAGCCTTTTGAGGGGCCTAGAACTCCCAGTTTCCTTTGTTTTCTGAGGAGACTCTTCCTCAGCTGCTTTTGCAACAGGTTCTGATGTTTGAACCTGTGCCTCATCTTCTGATTCATCTCTCAGAATCATTTTCCTTCTCTTTTGTTGTGTCTGAGGTACAGTCTTTGTCCTCTTTGCTCTAGAAGAAGAAGGCTTCACTGTAGGTGCTGATGGTTGATTGGTATGTGCTGATGTTTGTGGTTGCTGTGTTTGGGTGGTGGTTGGTTCTGATGGCTGTTGTGTGTTGGTGGGTTGGACATTAGGATATAGCAATGAATAGGTAGCAGCATCAGCATTTACAAGGGCTTGCTTTACTGATAAAGGAATTCTAAGGGGTCTCAAAACTCCCTTCTTGTTGTCAGCAGTGAAAAGATCAGTAAAAGCCCTCTTAGCTAACCTAAATGGTTCTATCTGTTCACTTACTAATTGTGGTTCTTCTGAAGTACAATAACTATAGATTAACTGACAGAACCTAGCAAAGTAAAATACATTCCTGTCCTCTTTCATTCTATCTCCTATGAAACATAACACAGTCTTTGCATAATCAAAATGAGACTGGTTTAAGAGTGCATACCCAATTTTTTGTGTCAGAATAGGGATGGCATCAAAATTTGAGCACTTATTTGCAAACAGTCTTTGTGATGCAATCGAAGAAGAAGCTCCATTCCTTTTGAATATATGGACGTTTGAGTTGACCCAACTTATCTAAACTCTACTCATAGCCAAGATTAGCCATCATTTGTTGTAGCAATGGCTCCTCCACAGCAGAACTGAATTGATAGGATTCAGGTAGGTGTAGAGCTTTTCGAACTGCTCCCGGAGTAACAACATACTCAACCTCATTTGCTGTAAATACGATGCTTGGAGTCCCATTCTTACCACCATTATCATAATGTTCAGTACGCCAGGAATGTCAGAACTTGAGTTCCAGATATACTGGATGGTTGTGTCAATGTGAACCCAATTTCACTATGAGATAAGAAATCCTGAATAAAATGAAGTTCCAAAGGAGCTTCACTCTTAGTGAGAATGGCAGCATAGTTGTTGGGGACGAACTTTCCTCCATTGAAGATTATATCCTTGGGTGCCAATGAAAATTAGTGAGAATTTAGAATGCCTGAAAAATGTTTGATAAAATGTCTATATAGTAAACCATCAGAAAATATGAGAGAATAAGAAAAAGAGAGAGTAAATAGAATAGAAATGTAAATAAAAGATTTGAAAATCTTTTATCTCTTTTACTTAGACACCCCACGTGACAACAGTTATTGAGAAGTAGAATAGACGTTACACCTGTCAGGCATGCAGTAGTTAAGATAAAAGTTAATGGGCATAGGAAATAAGTAATAATTACTATGTACATGCAGTTTTTTTAAAAAAAATGTTCACACTAATTGAATAATTATTACTGTCTTTATCTCACATAAACTAATATTATGATAAAATACAACCGTTCAAGTATTGACCTGAAAATAAATCAAGGAAATAAATACTGCCACGTTAGCATCAGAACTTGATTATTATCAAAATTTAAAAGTCATCAGAATATGGCTCCTTTACTGAAAAAGTGAATGTTTATTTCTGTAATTCTTCACACAAATACTGATATGATTTCAACTAGAACTTAATCATCAGAACTTCCATCAGAACTTATCCTCGGAATTTAACTGTTCATCTAAAACAACATTGATCACCACAGTAATTTCCATCATTCATATGGAGTGTAAGTGTGTGTTTTAAGCTAAATATCAGACAAAGAGTAAAGTCTGATTCACTTCAGTACATCTTAGAAATAAGGCATAACTAAGAACTTTGCTTAAGATTTGTCATTAGTCTGAAGTCTACTATAGAATGAGTTCATGTATGAGTCCACCTCAACTGTTTTGTGCTCATTTTATGCATCTTTTGAAATTCCTTTTTACAGTGGCTTCTCAGTGTAAGTGAGTCACGACTACTTATCAGAATTTATGCTGTTATCAGAGTATTTCTCCAGTAATCAGAGAATGTGAAAAGTCACCAAGAAAATTTTATTTTGCTTTTCTAATGCATATTACTTAATACCAGCAATACACTTAGGTCTTCCCTTCCACATATATTTTTCTCTAGATCTCAAATGAGTACCTGATATTTATTTCTTTTCTTTGTCTTTTGATAAGTGAGGCTTATCAACACTTAGTACATCCATAAGATTTACCAAGATCAGAACTTAACAGATAAAAAGCACTATTCTAGTTTTTGACTTAGTAATAAGATACACAAAGTAAACCTAACTAAGCTCAATATCAGAATTTGCTTGTGTTAAAAGATTTCCACATAAACAATTACTTCAAACATGGGATCTTTAGTAAATTAAAGACTACTAGGTCAGCATCTAGCACAGTTATCCTCATTGGATTGAATAGTCACAGAAACATTCATATCACTATCAGAGTTTAGAAATTCACATCAGATAACAATCAGCACTTAAGTAAATTTCGATTTAAGCACAGATTTTATAAAGAAAGTAGTATCTGTAAATACTGATCATAAAGTATGATGTATCAGAACATAAACTAAGCAGATTTAGATAAAGAACCTGAAACCATTCCAAGTTCATTTACCAATCTTATAAAAGTAGCTTCACATAGTGGTTTTGTGAAGATATCTTCTAGTTGTTGATCTGTTGGAACAAAATGCAATTCTATTGTACCTTCCATTACATGTTCCCTTATGAAGTGGTACCTAATGCTGATGTGCTTTATCATAGAGTGCCGAACTGGATTACCTGTCATAGCAATAGCACTTTGATTATCACAGTAAATATAGAAAATTCGAACCCATAATCCAATAACTGATTCTTCATCAAAAGAATCTGTGCACAACAGCTTCCTGCAGCAATGTACTTTACCTCTACAGTTGATGTGGAAATTGACTTATGTTTCTTGCTAAACCAAGATACTAATCTGCCTCCAAGAAATTGGCAGCTTCCACTTGTGCTTTTCCTGTCAATTTTGCACCCTGCAAAATCTGCATCTGAGTAACCTATTAGCTTAAAGTCTGATTCCCTAAGATACCACAATCCTAGATCAGCTATACCCTTAAGGTACTTGAAAATTCTTTTCACAGCTGTTAAGTGAAGTTTTCTTGGATCTGCTTGAAATCTTGCACAAAGACATGTAGCATACATGATATCAGGTCTACTTGCAGTTAGATAGAGTAATGAGCCAATCATACCTCTAGTAATCAGTAATATCTACTGATATACCAGTATCCTTGTCCAATTTTATTGCAGTGACCATAGGAGTGGATGCACTTGAACAGTCTTGCATTCCAAATTTCTTTAACAAATTTCTGGTGTACTTAGATTGACAAATAAAAGTTCCTTCTTCATTCTGCTTGACTTGAAGGTCCAGAAAATAGCTAAGTTCTCCCATCATACTCATTTGATATCTTGACTGCATTAGCTTGGCAAACCTTTTACAAAGTCTGTCATTTGTAGAACCAAAAATGATATCATCAACATATATCTGCACCAAAAGTAAGTCCTTTCCATGGTTGAGATATAATAAAGTTTTGTCAATTGTCCCTCTGTTAAATCCACTATCCAGAAGAAACTGAGCTAATGTCTCATACCATGCTCTGGGAGCTTGCTTAAGGCCATAAAGTGCTTTATCAAGTCTGTAAACATGATTAGGAAATTTTTAATCTACAAAACCTGGAGGTTGTTCAACATATACTTCTTCTTCCAATTCTCCATTAAGAAAAGCACTTTTTACATCCATTTGAAAGACTGTAAACTTTTTGTGAGCAGCATAAGCCAAAAATATCCTTATGGCTTCCAATATAGCAACTGGTGCAAATGTTTCATCATAATCAATTCCCTTATGTTGAGAATATTCTTTTGCAACCAGCCTTGCTTTATTCCTTATAATTATGCCATCACTATCAGTTTTGTTTCTGAACACCAATTTTGTACCAACAACAGATCTATTCTTTGGTCTTGGCACTAGGGTCCAGACTTTATTTCTTTCAAATCCATTTAACCCTTCCTGCATTGTTTGCACCCAATCAGCATCTTGAAGAGCTTCTTCCACTTTCTTTGGTTCAGCCTGAGAAAGAAAAGAATGATAGAGACATTCATTTGATCTTTATGTTCTAGTTCTAAAACCTGCTTCAGAATCTCCAATTATCAAGTCAGGTGTATGTGCTTTAGTCCACTTTCTTGCAGATGGAAGGTGATCTCTAGAACTGGATGCTCCCCCATGATCCATGATGTCTCCATCAACATTTTCTGATGCTCCCCCTGAAATTATGCTCTCTGAGTTGGATTCTTCAGAATTTGATTTTCTAGAATTATCAGAACTTAGCCCATCAGAACTTGATGAATCAGAATTTGAGTTTCCAGAATTATCAGAACTTGGCCCATCAGAACTTGACGAATCAGAACTTGAAGAGCCTGTTCTAGGTTCTGATGCTTCTTGAGATGTGGTTGAATCTTCAGTATGCTTCCCCTGCACAGGTGCATTTTCCTTTGGCGTAGTCACCACAGTTTCAATAACATTAGAGTTTAACCCATCAGAATTTGCAGTATCAGGATTTAGACTATTAGAATTTACAGAATAAGAATTTAAACTTCATTCTCAAATCTCAGCTGATCATGATCATTGAAATCTTCAAGTCCAGTAATCTTCTTATCATCAAAAGAGACATTGATAAATTCCATGACTACCCTTGTTCTTAAATTATAGACTCTGAAGGCTTTTGTGGAAAGTGGATATCCAACAAAAATTCCTTCATCATCTTTTAGATCAAATTTGGATAAATGTTCAGGATGAGTCTTAAGAACAAAACACTTGCATCCAAATACATTAAAGTACTTCAGATTTGGCTTTTTTTTCTTCACCATCTCATATCCATGCTTGTTGATAAGTGTTGCACTCTGAGTAAAACAAGCAGTCTGCACAGCTTCAGCCCAAAAGTAGGTTGGTAACTTTGCTTCATCAAGCATAGTTCGTGCAGCTTCAATAAGAGTTCTATTCTTTCTTTCAACAACTCCATTTTGCTGTGGAGTTCCAGGAGCAGAGAATTCATGCTTTATTCCATGGTCTTTGCAGAACTCTTCCATATTCATATTCTTGAACTCAGTGACATTATCACTTCTTATGATTTTCACAGAGTCTTTGACCAACTTATCCAGTTGTTTGACATGATCAATCAAGATAGATGCGGTTTCACTTTTTGTGTGCAAGAAATACACCCATGTGTATCTGATAAACTCATCTACTATGATCATAGCATATTTCTTCTTTGCAATAGACATGACATTCACTGGACCAAATAGATCAACATGTAGTAGGTGATAAGGCTCAAGAATTGAAGATTCAGTCTTGCTCTTGAATGAAGATTTTCTTTGTTTTGCCTTTTGACATGAATCATAAAGGCCATCAGGAGCAAATACTGATTTTGGCAGTCCTCTCACAATATCTTTCTTGACTAGTACATTTATATTGTTGAAATTTAAATAAGAAAGTTTCTTTTTCCAATCTCAGCTTTCCTTCAATTGATGCTCTGCTTAATAGACAGATTGCAGAACCATCAGAACTTGTTGAAAGCTTGGCTTCATAAATGTTACCATGCCTGTATCCCTTTAGAACAACTTTGCCTGTAGATTTGCTTACAACTTCACAGTGTTCTTCAAAGAAATCCACATGATAACCTCTGTCACAGATTTGACTAACACTCTGCAGATTATATTTAAGTCCTGAGACTAGAGCTACTTTTTCAATGATGACATTCCCAAGATTGATATTGCCATATCCCAGAGTTTTTCCCATGTTGCCATCTCCATAAGAAACTCCTGGGCCAGCTTTCTCCACAAAGTCTGATAGCAGGGCTTTATTTCCTGTCATATGTCCTGAACATCCACTGTCCAAAACTAGGATGTTTTTCATGTTGCCCTACAATCACAAAAACCGCTAGTGATTAGTTTTAAGGACCCAAACTTGCTTGGATCCTTTGGCCTTATTAGGTTTGTTAACATTTGCAGCGGATTTAATATCAGAGTTTATGTTAACATTCTTATCAGAATTTACAGTATCAGACTTTGCATCAGAACTTACACTAGAAGGAATAATGCTAACTTTCTTTAAAGAAGGTTTTATTTGATAATAATCATAGTACAAACTATGATATTCCTTACAAGTATAAATGGAATGCCATAAACTACCACAATAAAAACAAGGATTTTGTGGCTTAAACCTAACAAACTGACTCTTAACTCCTGACTTAAAAGGTAAGGAGTTTATATTCTTATTCTTCCTGTAAAAAGAAGCCAGATGGTTAGAATTTCCACAGTTATAGCATTTCTTTCTAGGAGCATTAGGAACAGGCATATAATTACTTGCTTTTATTCACACCTTCCTTTCCATTCCTATTTTTCCTAGGTGGCTTTACCTTTTTTACATACTTAATCTCTTTCAGCTTATACTTAAGCTACTTCTTTGTCATTAAGCCTATGTTAACTTCAATTGGTTTATCCTGTTTTAATTTGTCAGAAATTGACTCTGCCTTAACTTCTGTATCAATATCTTTCATCTTTTCAGAATCAGACTTTATAGTTTTAGCTACAAACTTAACAGGATTTACCTTTGGCTTAGTAGTCTGTTTAACAATAATTGGCTTAATTTGTTCAGTTCCTTTTTCACTTTTATCATCTCCATAACCTAACCCTCTTTCAAGTTTCCACTACTTAGTAAATTCTGAGTTGTTCTGCCAGAGTTAGTCCAAGTCCTGATAATCTCTCTTTCCTTTTCTAACTCAGTTTTTAGAGATTGATTCAATTTTAACACTTCATCTCTAACATAAAAAGCATCATCTCTATCTTTCTGAGTTTGATGGAACATAACTAACTCCTTTTCTAAATAGTCATTCCTTTTCTTAAAAGCCATATTTTCAGAAGTTAACGTATCACATGTTAAAGTCTGATCTCTATAGCTAATGAATATGGTTTTAAGATAAGATCTCAACTCAGTAATATCATCAGTATGAAAAGCATAAGTTGTTTGAGGTACCTTTAACTCAGCAGCTTCAGAACTGCTATCAGCATTTGCCATCAAGGCATAGTTCACCTCATTTTCAGAATCTGAAGTGTCTGTCCACCTTTTCTTCTTTGTGACAAGTGCCTTGCCTTTGTCACCTTTTCCTTTCTTGCAATCAGGAGATATGTGGCCTTTCTCACCACAATTGTAGCATTTAACATTTGAGTAATCTCCTCTGTCAGACTTTCCTGCTTTGCCTTCATATTTTCTGAATCCTTTTTATCAGAACTTCCACTTTTCCTGGAAAACTTCTTTCCCCTTCTGAATTTCCTGTAGGCTATCTTTGTGATACCCTTCACCATAAGATCACACAATCTCATCATCAGCATCCATCTCAGATAGAATTTCAGTTTTCGAATCCTCATCATTATCAGAACTTGATGATTCAGTATCAGACTTTGTGATGAGAGCCTTTCATTTGCCTTTCTTTGAGACAGCCACTTTGATGGATTCCTCATCAGCCTTAAGAGCAACTGTTCTTGACTTTCTCCCATGCCTCTTGCTTCTTTGATCCATCTCAAGTTCATGAGTTTTGAGCATACTATAAATTTCATCAAGAGTAGTTTCATCAAGAGCATAGTTGTCTCTTATAGTAGTTGCCTTTAAATCCCAACTTTCAGGAAGAGCTAAAAGGAATTTAAGATTAGTATCTTCAATATCATATTCCTTATCCACCAGTGAAGGATCATTCAAGAGTTTGACAAATCTGTCATATAAACCAGTTAATGACTCATCAGGTTTTGAGTCAAAGTGCTCATACTCTTGAGTGAGTATAGTTCTCCTGTTCTTTTTAATTACATCAGTTCCCTGGCATCTTGTCTCCAAGGCATCCCATATCTCCTTTGCATTCTTGCAATTAATTACCCTGTTTGACATGATATTATCAATGGCACTATGCAGCAAATGCCTTACCTTTGCATCCTTGGCAATAGATGAGATATATAATAACCCCAAAATTTTTGAACTTTTTGTAACCCTTATGAATAGTGTTTTGCTGATTATGCTGAATAAGAAAAATTTCCATGCCACACTATGTAGGGGTTCTTCTATTGTTATTCTGAGATCTTATTAGTACTTTATATGGGATATAAGTGTATGTAAACATCGTCAGAATCCAAATTCGAACACTTTGATTTTTCCCGAAAATCCACCGGATACCGAAAGAATTGAGTATAAGGGAACATGATAAAAAGGATTTAAATTCAAGGATTATAAGAAAGGATCATAAAAGGAATATAATGTATTGAGAAAGGTTAAGGGAACCCAAGTAATAAGATCCCGGGTATGATCCCTCAAACGATAAACGAAAATGAAAGTTAAGCGAACCGTATAACAGATCAACGGTCATTAGCCAAGTAATTAGGAGCTAATCAAAGAGGTTAGTGAGGATGATGTCATCAAACCAATAAGAAGAGGACAAGCATGGGAAGATGACATAAGAATGATGACCTAAGCATGACCAAAAAGGAAGGAAGGTTGGTTGATTATAAACCACACAAAATTTACCATGGTTAAAAGGTAATAAATCAAAACAAAAGTGGATCAACCAAGCCAAATAAATCAAAAAACACAAAAACAAAGTTGACTCTCATTATTCAAGACAAGCTCTCGGCTTTTCTTCTTTTTCAAAGAGGAAAATTTCAAAATCCAAGACCCAACCATTGTTAAATTGCAAGGTAATTATCCAAGGTTCCTTATAATTAGTTATGGCTATCCTAGGAGTTTAAGCTCCAAATTCCTTCACAATCTCTTTCAATAAATCATTTAAGAAGAGAGTGAATAGTGTTTTCAAGAAATTTAAATTGTTTGATCTTGTGTTTTTGGTTAGATTAAGCTTTGGTAAGGACTTTCAAGGGTGATTCCAAGCTCCTTAGTTACTCTTACTCACCAAGGAAGGTATAATCTCTTAACCTAGAATTGTTATTGAATATTAAGAGCTTATTATGAGTAGGATAGTTCATGAGAAGCATGGTGATTGAATATGTAGAGATTAGTTGGTTTTGTGATGTTTTTGGAGTTGTAAATCTTGGTTATTAGTTAATGAACTTAAGAATAGTTTTAGTTCATGTTTGAGAATAATATAAATTGGAAAACTTGAGGTGTTGGGGCTGTTGTAGTGAGGTATGGATGGAGTTTGGTTGTATGGTTGAATTGTGATTGATTTGTGGTTGATTTGGAGTAGGATAAAATTTGGTAATCGCGTAAACATAGCCGTCGTAATGCCCGATTTACTTTAGACTGTTTTTGTTCTTAACATCAGGACCCATGAACTCACTGCTAGGTTTTTACCATTGCCATGATTAGATAGTTCATGTTACGAGCTTCGTTTTGATATGTGGTTCGCTTGAATCTGATGTACGGTTTAGGAGAAATGACCGTTTTAAGTAATGGCATTTCGCGACCGAAACCCTTACCCCTCGCCTTACTTTGAAACCTTGGTTAAGAACTTTAAATGACTAATTGGGGTATGAAACAATTATGTTAAGTGGATTAGGCAGTTGGTAGGGTACTCGCAAAAGAATCGCCTTAAAACCCTTAATGGTTAATTTATTAAAAATGGTGGAGCCGAGGGTACTCGAGCGACTTAAGTGAATCGTTAAGCACAAAAGTGAACGTTAGGGTCTAATTGGTTAAATTACAGATTCATAAGCGACTTTGGTTTAATTCCAACTTATATGTTGTTTATAGGTTACCAGACTCGTCCCAAGCCATTTATCACCCCCAGTCGCTCAGGCAAGTTTTCTTCCCGTTTTACTGTTGTTGTGATGTATACATATGTATATGCATTATCTTGTGATAGATGCATGATGGTTAATTAGCAAATCTTGCGATATATTGGAGCATGTGATATGGTATATATGCATGTCTGTTTCGTAATCTTGATATATATCTGTTGATTCAAATGCTTATTAGTTGCATAATACCTATGCTAGAGATAAGCAGTAATTGCGTATACCCTTAGTATAGGGGACCCAAAGGTGAACATTTTCTAAAACCGGGAGTCGATGTTCCCGAGTATATATATATATATATATATATATATATATATATATTTATATTTATATATATATAGTTTTGAAAACTATGAATCGAATAAGGTTTATTCAATAACTTTATTTTTATTAATGAATATTATTTTGAATATTCATTCAAGGGCTTATGACTCCGTTTATTCATATTAATGAATATTATTTTGAATATTCATTCGAGGACATATGACTCCGTTTATTCATATTAATGAATATTATTTTTGAATATTCATTTGAGGACTTATGACTCCGCTTATTTACTAAATAATATTCTTTATTTTATTAAAGAATAATGTTTCGATAATCGAACTTATTTTCGATTATTCGAATAAAGATCATACTTCCGTATAAGTACATCTTTGGTTATTGTATTCATTTCAAGTATGAGTTTTAAAACTCCTACCTCGATTATTTTTATAAGGATCATCCTTATGGGAATATTATTTAAATAATAATATTTAGATACTTTCTAACATATCGGGTCTGATTTATTTTATTAAATCAGCGTTACTCTAAACATTCTTTAAAATGTTTTCGAGTCTTCAAAATGATTTTAAAAGTTAGGGCGGATCCCAAAACTCATTTTTATATTTAAGATCCTCCTTTCGAAGGGGATTTAAATACTCGCTCAAAACCTGAGGGATCCGGCTCTGTGGTGTGTTTTATATTTGCAACAAAGTTGCTATTTTGATAAAAAAGTTTTTGATTACTTACCCAACACTCGGGAAGTAAAATTCTTGGAACAAGTTAATCCATTAACAGGCATCGCCTGGGAAATATCGGTGAGTTTTCCTTTCCAACTAGATACGACTTCTTGGTGGAGCCGTATCAACAAGTTTCTACTTAGGGAAAGGGGGGACAAGCTTTACGTTTCAGAGTCATGGATTTCATCTGAACTAGGAGTGGCGTAAGTGGTTGAGTGGCGCCGGCCCAGCCTAATTATATTGGCCCAAATGGCCTGGAAGTTCCGCTAAGACGGTCCATTCCTTAGGAGTCCAGTGTTCGGTTGACAAGTAAATCCGACAGGTTCTCCCTTACATATAGAAAATGGTGGGGTTGCACTACTACGACTGATCATCGTAAGTCGCCTGGGAAGTTGCACTACTCCCGTATTGAGTTCATCATCCAGTTGGATATTTCTGCAACACTACCCAGAGCACTTCGATAGAAAGGCTACGGCTGGGCGATTGTTGAGTGTTGGCAGTGTCAAGTTTTCAAAATGATGTTTCCATCAAAAGAAGTATCTCAGTAATTTCATTTCTTTTGAATGATATTTCAAAGATTGATTCTATACAAGTTATGCCTTGTAGCTCCATATATGTGATGAACTATTTATACCTTGAACGGTGGTAGTTCAAGTAGTATTCGGAAAGGATATAAGTATATTGGAGTATCTTGTAACTTCATCCTTTCAACTTATATCTAGTAAATGATTATCTTATGCATGACAAAGATTTTCAGAAAAACGTTGAGATAAGGTTAGATTTATGAGATAACCTTGCAACGATATTTTTATACAGTTATAAACTGGAACTCTATGTATATTATACATGGCAGAGGATTTCAAAGATTTTGAAAAGTATATAAGTATATATACTGAATATTTTGCGACTTCGTCGCATTAAGAGGTCAAACTTGGTTCATTTCTTCTTGACCAAGACTTTCATGAGTACTATGAGAATGCTCATATATTGTTAATTATTATGCATATTATTTCGGTGGGCTTGTTGCTCACCCTTGCTTTCTTCTCTCATCACACAACATCAGATAGAAAAGATGAACAGGACCAAGCTTCCAATTCGCAAGCGGTTAGGAAACGTTCTGCAGTTTTCTGGAAGCATTGATGCTGCCGTAGCTGAGGTAGGAACTACCAATAGGCTAGGCTTCAACTATTGATGAACCAGACTTATGTATATTATGAATTGTAATAATGGCAAAGAATATGTAAATTATTCAGAAACCCTTTTGAGGTGAAATGGTTTATAATTGTGGAATAAATGACTTGTGTTATTTTTGGTTTTCATCTCTGAGACTATAACTTATGGTGTGTGTGTGTATATTGTGGGGTCACAGTACGCATTAGTTGGTTGATTGTTAAGGTTAAGTATTATCAAGGGAAATGGAACTCGTGACAACCCGGATCCCTGACCCCGGATCTGGGGGTGTTACAGAAATGGTATCAGAGCTAAGCATTATAAACCTCAGAGATGATGTGACATTAAGATAATAAGTTCACTAAGATAATAAGAACTCTTGCCAAGTTCATAGTCGGGCTACCTAACGTAGTACCGACAGTCAAAACCCTTACGGGAACCCTTATAAATATTATGATAGTAACATAGTTCATTTTCGTATAGGGCAGCGGGGCACCGAACCCTGAGGTTCAGGACCATCAGCATGAGGATGTTTTATTACATATTGAAGATCAAATTTTGAATCCAATAGAGTACCCTAACGAGGGACCGGATGAGACTCATATTGAAAATGTTGTGGTTGAGGATGTTATCCCAGAAGGGATTGTTGCTGAGGAGGATCTCGTGGAGGATCCTGACGAGAATGAAGAAAGGACCGCTGAGGAATTGATGACCGTAGTCAGGGCTACTACCAGAGCTAGAATGGCCGCGAGGGTGGCACAAGAGGATAAAGAATTACCAAGGGCACAAAGGATAATGAGGGCAGAAGGAGTAGGGCCTTCCATGACACCAATTATACCAGCATCAGACCCTCTTCTAGAGGTTCCTGTAGACATCCATGAGGTTCCACCAATTCCTGTTCCCTCCCCTGTACAAAGCCCAGCACCTACTGAGGAAATGCCACATTTATCTCCTACACCATTGTCACCTGATACCGTGCTTGGTTATCCATTTGGATCCCCTGAGCCTGCACCACCTGTACCCCATGGACTTCTAGATGCTACCACTCAGGCTTCTCCTATCGCTGATTATTATATGACTTTGGGTGGCCTGTCTGAGGCCCGTAATGTTAGGAGTGATCTGTTGGATCGACTTACTACACCGAGGATTGAGGGCGGGGTACTTCCGGCAGGATTAGCTTATAGCATGGAAAGGATTGAGGCTACCACCCGTGTTACAGCTAGAAGCCATCTTGAGGGTCAGATTGATCCAGCTCTACTTGCAACTATCTTAGACCTCATCACCGCTTTAATGGAGCAGGTTAGAGATGTCGTGTGTGCCCGCATTTCTTGATCCATAATAGTGTGCAGAGTCTGAGCAATCTGACAAGAATTTCATGCAGCACCGCTTTTGGAGGATTAGCCTAAGTTATGAATGATTTGTTTTAATGACTAGATGATTATCTATGGTAGTACTTTTGGGATAGAAGCGATCAGATCAAATGATATAATTCTCTTTAATATGTTCAGTTGTTGTACCCTCGAACAAATGGTTATGTATATATTCGTTAATTTCAGTTCAGATCAGTTTGTTTGTGATAAGTTCATATTGTTAATTGCACTATTAACACTTAAGAGAGTGTCATGAAGTTTATAGAACTTGAGAATTCATAATTTGCAATCATGCAAGGACTGAACGAGGGAAAGACTTAAGCAAAGTAAGTAAGACAAATATCCAGAGATTCTCAAAAAATTTCCAAGCATTATGCCCCACGAGGAATAAGATTAGGGGCAAACCTTGAATGTGATAATCAGGGAGATCGCAATTAAGATATAAGGAACCCAGAACATAATGAAGTGGAAAACAAGGATTTTAACGTATAAGATAACTCGAAGTATGGGAAGTAGGAAGAAATATTTAGACTGAGAAAACAGAAGTTGAGCAAGATAGGAAGAACCAGGATGGTACTCCTATTGGGCAATCCATGGACCTGCCTAAAACAAAACTTATACTTTTACCCCCAACCACCACCTTGAGGAAATAATGTGGTGTGAAATTCTTTCAGGACCTTTAAGTCGCTAAGCTCTCAGAGTTCCAAGAAAATAGCTGACCCAGTCGAGGCAAGAGCCTAGCTAAAGGAAATACAGGAATCATTTGAGATTCTAAATGATTGACGAATCACAAAAGACTGTTTCTGTCACTTACCCTCCTAAGGAAGAGACCACCCGCTGGTGAAAGACCAAGAAAGGCACGGAGCCAGAGGTTATAATAAACTGATTAAAGTTCAATCAATTGTTTTCGGGAAAGTAATTCTCAAGGTTATAGAGATAGTGTAAAAGCTTTAGAGCCAGAACAAAGGCGGACGAGTATGATGAATTATGAATCTAAATTGTAAAAGTTGTCAAGATTCGTTCTGAGGACACGAATCCAGAATGACGGGATGGTTGAAATCAATGCTTATGTTGGGTTGATTTATGAAATAACGATAAGAGAAAGGATAATAAAAAGAAACTGAAGTGGAAAGGAAAATAAAGGCAATAGAGTTTGAGGAATGATAAGGAAGTTAGGTATGAGGAAACCCTAAAGACTCGTAGCAATAGAAATAGAAAAGTATGTAATCGTCAGGATGAGAGTGATTTACCATGAGTTAAAATTGATGGTTGAAGGCATAAGAGATACATATATTTTATCCCCTGTAAGTTGGGAGGATTCGAGGAAACCTGGAGATAGTTCGAAGGATAAATAATGAGACGCGGATAGACTGAGGAGACAAGAAAGTAGGAAATTAGGAGAATTGGATGAAGGAAGTTGTGGCGCCCTCCAAACCCAGGTCAGAAGTTTGGGGTTCACAATACAAACACAATATATCAACCTGTATAAGAAATATTATTTATAATGACCTAGCTTCACAAAACCATGGATCGCAACAGGTTAAAGTATGACAAAAAGCCACAACCTTAATTATTACATCGTACCAAATCCCAACTAATTTAACTTACAATTGATAATAAAATCATTCTTACAATCTGACTATCTCTTTACCGCATGAAACTTCTGCTAGCTCGATCCAACTCGATTGAAACCTTAGCCCGCACTTTAGACTGAGGAACTTCACTATCATCCATATTCTTTTCAACTGAAAAAAATATATAAAAGAATTGCAAGGGTGAGCTATCTAGCTCAGCAAGTCATGATAACGATAACTGAGGTTAAACCATGATCAAATGAGATGATTCAAAGGAATCAAGTTCCTTTTTAACTATTCATTAGAATTGGATATTCATTTTAAGTTTTATAAACCAAGGTTAGGCTGCTGATCAGTCACGCACTAACCCCGAGCAAGCACACAACACTGCTCTAATTACTGGATTCAAGGCACACATTGGCCTAACTTGACCATTGGTATGATCTGACCACGAATCTGGTCCACATATATAAAAACTATCCAATCCTAAAGCAGTTCAATATGATAACAATATGATTCAATAAAACAAGATCATAATCGGTGATGGTTAAACATTTGCATAAAAACGTAAGAAGATTCATGGATATCTCAAGAGTATATTAGGGTATGTGTAAGAAACGGTTTTCAGTTTGTACAAGGGTCAGGTATCAAACCAGTAATGATTTTTCAGGATATGGTTCTTTGATGTTACTAAGAATGATTGGAGTATAAAAGTTTCTGTGTTTTCAAACCAGTCTTCTTCTGGTGCTTGGTGTTTGCTAGTTAAACATTTGGGAAATAGTATCATATTTGTGTGGTTTGGTGTCTGAGGATCAACAAAGGATGGTTTACAAAGAACAAGACTTACGGCTCAAGATCAAGAAAAATCAGGGATTCAAGGGTAAATAATTTAATGCACTTGCAATGTAAACAAGAGTTATTTTGAATAATAACGACATGTTATAAAACAGTTCGAAAATATTGGTAATATATCTTTAAAGAAAAGTTCAGAAATACTTGCCTTACAAGGCTTTACAACTATTACTGATCAACTCTGAGCCGACTTTGCTGCTCAGGCTCTAACATCCAATCACTAGATCCCATTGGATTCGATTTCGACACTCAGGTCTTCCTGTTGGAACTCTACGGAGCTCGTCGACTGACCACTAGGTTATCTTTAGTCCATCGTCCACTTTCAGGCTTCTCGACTATAACCTACAGGGTCGAAATACCCTACGTTAGACGTCTAGGTATGCTTGACATATCCTCGATACTAATTCTTACCTAATGATATTCAAACCCGGCTCGTAATTATTCATATTAGAATAACACAGAAAACAATTAGGGTTCATATTCTTGAAATCGATCCAGTGTTCATTTTCTAGAAAATATGTATACTCGTCAGTTTGTGAAATTAGGGTTACTATGTTTTTGGTCAAAACATACAACACAACATACAATCAGGTTCTGTATAAAACATACGTATATGTATTTACTTATACTTGCTCGACGTCCCGATAATCCTCGGATACGCTCCCGTATTTCCGTAGTTCGGTTTTCCCGGAAACCGGGCAACATCTCTGATTATCGGCTAACCCGTCGAACATCCCGACGTCAAATCAATTCATAACAATTACAATGACAATCCAATCACCATCCAAATTCACGAATCCCAATCACCGATTTATACCAATAATACCCGTCGAAATCCATAAATTCTCAAATTTCAAATCAACTACAATTACTAATTATTATTCGTATTCTATATTTTTAATTCGTATTAGGACTCGGAATTGGACCATCACTGTCCACCGTCGGCTCGTCGAGGCTCATTGCCGACGGCGGTAAAACCCGGAGGTACCCGTACCGGGTTTCCAGTCACAGATTTCACCGATAAAAATTCTGAATAATTACAAATTAATAATTCGAATATTCATCACAATATTCATCCGAGATTTTCATCAAAATCAAATCAGTAATTCGAATTCCATAAAAAAATAGAAGAATCGAACTATAGACTTCAGAAATCAACAATAGTATACACACATGCGCATATACATATAGTTACACATCTGAAAGTCAAAGCACAAGGCGGCAGCGGTGGTTACCAATGGAATTACAGCGAAACACCGGAAAAGAAACAACAGCGGGAAACTCCGGGAACAGGGGAATACGGAGGGGAGGAGCACAGACAGGGAGATAGAAAAAGGAGGGAGAAAGAGAGATAAGAGCGAGAGAGATACAGAGATTGAGGGTGAGATTCCAGCGAGAGAATCAAGAAATTAACAGGGGAGGGTGGGTGTGTATCTGTTCGTGTGTTTTGATTTATTATTATTTATTTATTTTTAACGATCACAGCATGACACATGGGGGAAATAAGCGGAGTAACTGCCACGTACACAACACAATAAAAAAATCCTGAAAAGCAACACGTGCCATGCACTCCTGATTTTCTGATCCGCATTCGTAATTTTAACGAACTAAGTTACAAAAAAATAAGCTCGAAAAATTATCGAAATAGTTTTAAAATTTTCTAAAAATCCCGAAACTAATAAAATAAAAATTTTCATAATTTTTAAAGCATCTTTGAAACGCAACTCGTACCCGCATTTGATAATTAATGAACCGAGCTGCACTTAAAACAAATTCAGAAAATTACAGAAATAGTTTTAAAATATTACAAATATCCCGAAGTTTATAAAAACATGAATTTCGAAATTTTAAAACAATTTTTGTAACGCAATTTATACCTGCTTTTAACAAATAACGAATCAACGCGCGGGTGAAATTAATCTCAAAAATCCCCAAAATAATTTTAAAATTCTCAGAATATTCTAAACTTAAATAAATATGAGTTTCATAATTTTTGAAGAGTTTTAGAATTAAATATGGATTTTACCAATAAAAACAATCAGAAAATCATTTAAAGATAAATAATTAATAAAATATTGATTTGTAAATTTTATAAAATCCCAAAAAATAATTATTGTAATTATAAAACCTTAAAAACAATTTTAAAGACATTTCAAATATTTATAACATAAATTTTCATTAAATCCACTTTTAAAAGTGAAAACAATTCAATACAATTCCATAATTAATTACGCGAATAACCCGATACACCATAAATCACATATGGATAATAATCAATCAACACATAGCGGTCAAAATCAATACACATATCTTATTTATTTAATAATTTCCATAATTGCACAATTAACTAATTCAAAAAGATTACACGAGTCGTTATAGAAGTGACCTTCAAGAATGTGAAGTGTAAGACCGATGGCATGATACCCAGAAAGGGAGATGCCAGGTACGAAAGACATCCCAACATTGAGATGACTGTTGAGATAAACAACAAAGGTAAATGAGGAATTATTAAGAAGAAGTTCACGTTGAACACGACCAATATCTTCCAGGACATCCCTGTTGTCATTACCAAATTAGGAAAGAAAAGCGGGTAACCATTGTTATCTTTTGAAGGCCATATGTGTTGACCTCAGTTTGAATAAGGATGCTATTGTGAAATCGGTATAGACTATCTGGGTGGGAATGATTGAATAAGACACCCTTATCAGAGATATATGACTTGATTTATCCATGGAAGGATGCATGTACTTTTTTAAAGGTGGAATTAAGGATAGAACATCTGTAACTTAGAATGAATCCTAGGGGAATGCATAAAGGTTGGCATTTCACTCTTAATAGGGATAGTATGAGTTTTGACAGTATAAACTGGAAAGGATTAAGGTAACAACAACCTTTAAGGATCAGTGGAGAAATTTTTCAGAAGTATATAGACAATGGTTCTAGTATTAGTAAATGGTATTTTGATATGCCCTGTACCTAGGGTGTACATGATGAAGGATTTAAGGATAACCTTAGAGGTTTTACAAGGAGAAAGGTAATATTCAAAATTCTCAAGAATAGAAATTTTGATAAAGGAAATATGACGTAATAAAAATAATGCCAAGTGGGGCACATGTTAAACCATGAAAAAGTATAGATTGAACCCAACGAAGGTCAAGAATGGTGAAAACAAGAAGGACCCAAGATAAGAGACGTCCTAAGTATGATCGAGAGTCAGTCGTGACAATGATTAACCTCTAAAGACTGAGGCAATAACTTATGGAAAAATGGTGGTTTTTATTTTTATTTTACTCATCAGATTTTAAGGAAAACATCTTCACACAAGCAGTGATTGGAAATGAGGTAGAAAATTTAGTTGGAGATCGTTCAAACGACATTGATTGTAAGGAAATTTTACTATCAGGAAAGGCCAAAGAGGTGGCCGACACTTTAAGTGTAAGAGAGCAATTATAAGCGCTCGTGCCAGAGGAATACAGTGATGATGGTTGAATACGTAAAGGTTGTATTATGGTTTGGAAGATTGACATTCCTTCTGATGACTGTGCAATACCCAACCGTAATAGTAGTTTGGTAAAGGTTCAGTTCGTATAATCGCCATGAGCGGGCTATCTATCTTAGAAGGTACTATCTTGAGATAAGCCAGGACCATGTTACGAAATGACTAAATGAACCTTTGAGATGCATGTCTCCCAATAAAGACATATGATTAAGAATGGTATTAACCTGCTATCATTGCCTTCATTGAAACTCTTCTGCAATTTTATCTGCTTCATGTCATATGTACATTGTAACACCCCCAAATCCGGGGTCGGGGATCCGGGTTGTCACAAGTTCCATTTCCCTTAATAACACCCAATCTTAATAAATAATCAACTATTATGTACTGTGACCCCACCATAAACACACACACCACAAGTTATAGTCTCAGAGATGAATATCCAAAAATAATCACAAGTCGTTTTATTCCACAATTATATGCCAATACACCTTAAAAGGGTTTCTGAATAAATTTACATTTCTTTGCCATTATTACAATTCATAAATATACACAAGTCTGGTACATCGAAAGTTGAAAGCCTAGCCTATTGGTAGATCCTACCCCAGCTACACGGCATCAACGCCTACAGGAAACTGCGGAACGTTTCCTATCTGCTCGCGAATTGGGAGCTTGATCCTGTTCATCTTGTCTATCTGTTGTTGTGTGATGAAAGAAGAAAGCAAGGGTGAGCAACAAGCCCACCGAAATAATATGTATAATAATTAACAATATATGAACATTCTTATAGTACTCATGAAAGTCTTGGTTAAGAAGAAATGAACCAAGTTGATATCTTAACGCGATGAAGTCGCAAAATATTCAGTATATATACATATATACTTTTCAAAATCTTGGAAGTCCTCTTCCATGCATAATATTCACAGAGTTCCAGTTTATAACTGTATAAAAATATCATTGCAAGGTTATCTCATATATCTAACCTTGTCTCAACGTTTTTGTGAAAATCTTTGTCATGCATAAGATAATCATTAACCAGATATAAGTTGAAAAGATGAAGTTACAAGATACTCCAATATACTTATATCTTTTCCGAATACTACTTGAACTACCACCGTTCAAGTTATAATTAGTTTCAAAAGTTCATCACATAGATGAGACTACAAGACAAGATTTGAATAGATTCAATCTTTGAATATCATTATAAATAATGAAGTTACGAGATACTTCATTAAGTCCCGATATATATATACACCTGTATATATATACATTTCATACACTCCTTGAAAACCTCTGTTATGAAAATTATAAACAGAGTTGCAATATCCAATGAATTTGGAAAGGAGAAAACCTTGGCATAAACCTGATATCTTGCTGATCAGGCAAAGATACCAATAAGTAACCTTTTCTACTAGTAGATGGACGAATTCCCCACTGGTCATCACCCTGTTCGCAATAGGACCTTATGCTGGACTGCCACTCAGCCACTTACGCATTTGATGGACTCCCACTAAGCCACTTACACTTTCATGGACGCCCACTAAGCCCATGTTGCTTATGCCGACTCAAATAGATGAACTTACTTCCCGAACGATGGGCAAGTAATCAAGATGTTTTCTCAAAACAGCAACCTCGTTGCGAATGTAAAATACACCACTGAGCCGGATCCCTCAAGTTTTGAACGAGTATTTAAATCCCCTTTAAAAGGAAGATCTTAAATATAAAAATGAGTTTTGGGATCCGCTCTAACTTTTAAAAATCATTTTGAAGACTCGAAAACACTTTAAAGAGTGTTTGGAGTAATGCTGATTTAATGAAATAAATCAGTCCCAATATATTAGAAAATATCTGAATATTATTATTTAAATAATATTTCCATAAAGAATAATCTTTATAAAAATAATTGAAGTAGAAGTTTTAAAACTTATACTTGAAATGAGTATTAAATAACCAAAGATATACTTATACGAAAGTACTATCTTTATTTGAATAATCGAAAATAAGTTTGATTATCGACACCTTATTCTTTAATAAAATAAAGAATATATCTCAGCAAATAATCGGAGTCATAGATCCTCAAATGAATATTCAAAATAATATTCAATAAATAAAATAAAAAGAGTCATAAGTCCTCAGATGAATATTCAAGTAATATTCAATAATAATATAAAGGTGTCATAAGTCCTCGAATGAATATTATAAATAATATTCATTAAATAAAATAAAGTGAGTCATACATCCTCAATTGAATATTCAAATAATATTCATTAAATAATATAAGCTAAGTCATAAGCCCTCGAATGAATATTCGAAATAATATTCATATAATAAAATAAAGGAGTCATAAGCCCTCGAATGAATATCCGAAATAATATTCATATAATAAAATAAATGAGTCATAAGTTATCGAATAAACCTTATTCGATTAATAGTTTTGAAAACTATAACCATATATATATAAAAATATATATATTATACTCGGGAACATCGACTCCCGGTTTAGAAATATGTTCACCTTTGGGTCCCCTATACTAAGGGTATACGCCACTACTGCTTATCTCTAGCATAGGTATTATGCAACTATAAGCATTTTAACCAACAGATATATAATCCAAGAATATGAAACAGGCATGCATATATACCATATCACATGCTACAATATATCGCAAGAATTTGCTAGTAACAAATATGCATTTATCACAAGATCATGCATATACACATATACATCACAACAACAGTATAACGGGTAGAAAACTTGCCTGAGCGACTGGGGGTTACGAATGGCTCGGGACGAGTCTGGTAACCTATATGCAACAAGTAAGTTGGAATTAAACCAAAGTCACTTGTAAATCTATACTCTAACCAACTCAGACTCTAACGCTCGTTTTGCGCTTACTGATTCTCTTAAGTCACTCGAGTACCCTCGGCTCCACCATTTTTAATAATTTAACCATTACGAGTTTTAAGGCGATTCCTTCGCGAGTGTCTTACCAACTGCCTATTACACCTTACATAAATGTTTCATACTTCAATTAGTCCTTTAAGGTCTTTAACCTATGTTTCAAAGTAAGGCGTGGGGTAAGGGTTCGTTCGCGAAACGTCGTTACTTAAAACGGCCGTTTCTCCTAAACCGTTCATCGGAATCAAACGAACCACATATCAAAACGAAGCTCGTAACATGAACTATCTAAAAATGGCAATGGTCAAAACCTAGAAGTGAGTTCAAGGGTTCTGATGTTAAGAACAAAAACAGCCTAAAGTAAATCGGACATTACGACGGCTATGTTTACGCGATTTCCCAAAATTTTACCAACCAATTCAACACCAAACCATCACCAATCAACCCACAATCACAACCCAATCAAAACTCCATCAATACTTTATCATAACAGCCCCAACAACTCAACATTAACAATTTATACTATTCTTTATCATGAATTTAAACTACACTTAAGTTCATTAATCAACAACCAAGATTTACAACTCCAAAAACATCCCAAAACCAACTAATCTCTACATACACAACCATCAAGCCTCTCATGAACTATAACACTCATATTATGCTCTTAACATTCAATAACAAAGCTTGGTTAAGAGATTATACCTTCCTTGAAGCTTCTTAACACAACACAAGAGCTTTGAATGCCTAAAGAACCTTGATCCTTGCTTGTATAACCTTAAACTTTCATAAAAATTCAAGAAAACTAAAGTTATTTTTTGAAAGTTACTATTCACCATCTTCTTCCTTGAATTAATGGAAGAGATTGTGAAGGAATTAGAAGCTTAAACTTATAGGACATCCATATCTATGTACAAGGAACCTTAGATAATTACCTTGTGATTTAACAATGCTTGGAACTTGATTTTTGATTTTTCTTCCCTTGAAAAGAAGAAAAAGCCGAGAGCAGTGTTGAAGAAATGAAAAATTTTGTGTTTGCTTTGATTTGTTTTGGCTAGCTAGGTTGTTTTGGTTTTGTTTTTGGTTAATTACCTTTCTAACCTTGAACTTTGTGTGGTTTACAATCATCCAACAATTCCTTCCCTTTTGTCATGCTTATGTCACCTTGCACATGTCATAATGCTTCCACTTGTCCACACCTTGTGATTTGATGATGTCACAATCCTTGGCTTCTTGTACAAGCTTGTCTCTTGGTCACTTATTTGTTTTACGGTTCGCTTATCTTTCGTTCTCGTTTATCGTTTGAGAGATCATATCCGGGATCTTATTACTTGGGTTCCCTTAACCTTTCTCAATATTTTGTATTCCTTTTATGATCCTCTCTTATAATCCTTTAATTTAAATCCTTTTTATCCTGTTACCTTATACTCAATTCTTTCCGTATCTAGTGGATTTCCGGGAAAAATCAAAGTGTTCGGAATTTGGATTCTGACGATCTTTACATACACTTATATCCCATATAAAGTACTAATAAAATCTCAGAATATCCATACCAGAACCCCTACATAGTGTGGCATGAAAAGTTTTCTCATTCAGCATAGTGTGCAAAATCACTATTCATAAGGGTTTCAAAAATTTCCAAAAATTGGGGTTATTACAGTCTCCCTTCCTTAAAAGGATTCCGTCCCGGAATCAGATAGAAAATGAATAGGGATACTCTCTTAGCATTGCACTTTCTAACTCTCGAGTAAATTTTCCCACATTGTGGTCCTACCACAAACTCTGCCTAGTTTAATAACCCTTCTCCTAAGCACTTATTCCTTTTCACTCTTTAACCCTTCCTGGTTGCTCCATATAGGTTACGTCGGGTTGCGTGTCTATGTGCTCATATGCCCCTATTTGTTTGGCATCCGAATTATACTTCCTTAACATTGATACGTGAAACACGTTATGACTTGCTACATGTTCTGGGGTAAGGATAGCTCATATGCTAACCTTCCAATACTTCTTAATATATCCAAGGGTCCAACAATTGGTGGACCTAGCTTTCCTTTCTTTCCGAATCTCATTAACCCCTTCCAAGGGAATACCTATAACAACACTAGGTCCCCTACTTCCCATTCCTTGTCCTTTCGTGTCAAATCAACATACTTTTTATGTCCATCTTGGTCTACTACCATGAAAGGAATATGTCCTAAGTCCAATTATGTATTAGGATTTAGAAATAACTTTGATGTAATCTGTTTTGATTTCATTGATATTAATAAAGACTTGTTTTGTTTTTATTACGGGCTCTATCTATTTAAGTGTTTAAATAAGATATACCATAGTTTAGAGTAAAGCTTTTTATGGATTATGATGAGATCATAATAGTGAGACCTAAAAAGATGATAACTCTAAACTTAAATAGTTCCTGGTCATAGGATTACTAACTGGTAATTAATAATCCGCAAAGATCGGTACATACTATGCTTGCTTCATTATGAAGGATGTCTGTTCTCATAGACATTTGTGTGGTGACACTATAGCTAGTATGTAGGTGCTTATTATAGAATAAGTTCACTGAACATGACTCGCACAGTTGAACAACTGATGGAGTTCACTCACGTGTCAGCAGTTGTTCACATAGTGATAGTTGTACAAGTATCCTTAGACTTGAGGTCATCATAGTCATCTTGTGTATACTGAACTATGCTTTGGTTTAGTTCTTAGTCTCCAGGGACAATTATTAGGGCTCTTCTGGGTATAGGAATTTGTACATGAAGATAGTGTATGATCAATAAAGGATCTACCCCTTCCAGTGAAGGAAGCGAATGTTCAAGGCTGATCCACTTATGCTAGTTCAGGAATCTCTGGCCAGAGTGAATGAAATTAGAAAGGAGTTTCTAATTTGCATAGAACTACGCATAGTAAATGGTAAGCAAGTGATTGAATTAGATAGGCTTGACACGAGATCCATGCCTTGTATTTAATCGGGACATTGTAGGGTAGAAGGAGTTTATTGTACGGTAACTATTCACTGACAGGTTCTTGGTATTCTAAGCAGTGAATTCATATTATCCGGATAGTCGCGATATGTTGAGAAGCATCACTCACGATGTAGAATAAATGTGATTAATTAATTAATCATATTTAATAAATTAGAGAATTTATATAAATAATGATAAAATAGTTTTATTATTATTTATTTCTACTACCGGCTTAATATTGAACCTACAGGGTCACACCATAAAAAGAAAATGATTTTATGGTGGAGGAATTAATTAATAATGGCTAATAATTATTTATTTATGAAATAAATAATTAATTGGCAAATTTAATAATTGATTAAATAAGATTTAATTGATTATAAATTAATTAAGAAAAGTTCTTAAAATTATTAATTAAGGATTTAATTTTTGGAAATTAAATCAAGAGAGAGAATTATTTCTAAAGTGTTTAGAAAAAGGATTAATAATTAAAAGGTGTTTTAATTATTAATGAGAATAATAAATGGGATAATAATAATAATATTATTTATGGGAAAATTTCAGCTGAAAATTTTGCCTATAAATACACTATTATAGACCCTATTTTATTCTAACCCCAGAAACCCAAAAGTTTCAGAAAACCAAATTCTCTCCACCTCCTCCTCCTCCTAAAAGTCGTTTTCTTGGTGGATACCGGTGGAGTGCTTCACACTTGAGGAGCAACTGCTAAGGATCTCTGATCGTTGTCTCCGAATTATTTTTAAAGGTTAGATTCGATCCCTCGAATTTTTATTCACGATTTATATGCTTTTATTTGGATTTTGTGTGTGTAAAAGTGTTTTTCCACGCCCCCACTGCGTTTTAAATCCAACAATGGCATCAGAGCATAGGTTGTATGCATATAGATCTGTGGTAAAAATTTCAGAATTTTATGTGCTTGTATGAATTAATTATGATTTTTACAAGTTATATTATGGATTAATTTTTTCTGATGAGAAATCGTTTCTCAGAATAATTTTGAATGTTGATCTGGGTTCTACAAGTGTTGTAGATCGTCTGGGTATTTTTTTCATAATTTTATGATGTATAGATTTTTTATTATGAATTTTTGAAGTTCTTATAATTAAATTCTTAATTAAATAATTCATATATTCATATATATATAAATTGTAAGTATATATATGTTTGAATTGCTTGTCTGCATATATCTGGACTGCATCTGCTGTCTGTAATGCTACTGCATCGAAGAACACAGAGTCTGACACGCACGTTTTTCGAGAAGAGAGAAGACGGCTGCTGCAAAAAAAAATAGGGGTATAACGCATTCTGGGAATGCGTTACACACTTGTGATGCATTCACGGAATGCGTTACACCTTTTAAATGGCTTAAAAGGTTGTAACGCATCATCGAAATGCGTTACAGGGCTTGTAACGCGTTCCGGTAATGCGTTACAGCCCGTCTGTTGATTTTAAAATTGATTTTCTGGGAGTTTCGTAACTCCGTTTTGGGCGTGCAATATACCGTTGGATTCATTTTTCCGAGACGGATCTAATGGAGTGATCAATTTTAGTTTATATAAAAGTTTTGAACTGTTTATATTTCCATGAAGTGTTTTAAAGCTGTTTTTTGACTGTTTTAATTGCTTTTAAATGCTTCATGTGATACATAGAGATGTATAATGCTTAGACTATTGTGCTAGATGATATAACATGCCTATCTTGATGTTTATTCATGTTAATATATGTGATATATGCTTAGTTTATCATGCGATGATAGATTTAGGTGAACTTAAATGAACATAAGGTGTTTGTTAGACAACCTAGTACAGTGAAATTATTTCATAACCTTAAGAACAATATTATGAATACAATCATGAGATTCTTGTGTTTGTGAAACACGTAATTGAATATGAATTTTCGATATGAGAGAAAGGATGATTCTGTCAACAACAGATTTCTATCTGTAAGAAAGGGTTATTAAGTGACGCCTCTTGACAATGCTCCACCCGATCTGGGAATCGTCTGATTATTGATTATTGATTTGAAATATTTAATTTAAAAGGAAGAATTTCTTTAAAATATGATTATGATTGTAACGTAATATAATCCCTCTAAATTTAAATAATATCAAGTAGTAATTGGCCAATGATACAACGGGCTTGTGTCGGTCATAGCCTTCCAACATGATAGAAAAGTATTTCTTATTTTTGAATCATTGTCGGTTCGTGCTACAGCCGAGGGCTTTGATTTCGAAATAAGAAATACTTGTCTATTACATAGAGATGTGTACATTGAATAAGAATCTAAAGGTCGGTATGTGCTACAGCCGTGGGCCTTTGGGGACTGATTCAACTGTACGGAATGTTGGGTTAGACTTGACTTAGAATATTGAGTTTGTCGTGCTACAGCCGAGACTCAATTATTCAAGAGGCTAAAGTTTGATTAGGGAATAACATGAGTTGTAATTGACAAGAGTTGTCTGCCTATTGAACATTACATGGCGGTTCGTGCTACAGCCGGGGTCGTGTAATGGAATGTAGGATCCCTATTCCCACTAGCATTATGAATGCTTAATTTTTCACGTAGGGGGTTGAATAAATTAGGAAAACTAGTGGGAGCCACTTATGAATAAAGACCTGATTCATATAGTGTTTTAAAATGAAATCGAATATTTGCTAAGTGTTGTTATGTGTTTATCATTTATAGGTTTACAATATACATTATGTCTTCTGCACTATCACTTAGGAGCATACTGGATGCTCACAAATTGACTGGTCCTAATTATGCTGACTGGCTTCGAAACTTGAGAATTGTTCTCAGGATTGAGAAGCTGGAATACGTGATTGACTCACCTAAGCCTACTGAACCTGCTAGTGATGCACATAATGATGACCATGTTGTGTATTGTAAGTGGATAGATGATGCAAATGTTGCTCAATGCATCATGCTAGCTTCCATGAACATTGAGGTACAGAAGCAACATGAGCATATAGATGCTCACACTATCCTAATGCATCTACAAGAGTTGTATGATGTGGCGGGGAGGACAGCTCGATATGAGATATCGAAGGAGCTGTTCGGTTGTAGGATGTCTGAGGGAGCATCTATGAATGACCATGTACTTAAGATGATCAATTTGATTGAACGTCTTGGACAACTTGGTTTTGCCATGGATGGAGAGTTGAGCCAAGACTTGGTCTTGCAATCGCTTCCAAGTTCGTTCTCGCAGTTTGTTGTGAACTTTCACATGAATAAGTTGGATGTCAGCCTGCCTGAACTCCACAACATGTTGAAGACTGCGGAATCGAATTTCCCCCCTAAGAGTTCTTCTAATTGGTGAAGGTTCCAATCCTAAGAAAAGGAAGAGGAACTCTTCCAAGAAGAAGAAAGTAGGTGAGAAAATGCCGGTTCCACCAAAAGTTGAAGACCCCAAGAGCAAAGTTGTTTGCTTTCACTGTAACAAGGTGGGGCACTGGAAGAGGAACTGCAAGGTTTACCTTGCAGAATTGAAGAAGAAGGGTAGTGAGACTACCGCTTCTAATTCAGGTATGTTCATGATAGAAGTGAATATGTCATTTCTACTTGGGTATTAGATATCGCATGTGGTTCTCATATCTGCAATTGTTGCAGGGACCAAGGAGAAGTAGGACTCTTGAGGAAGAGGAGGTGATTCTACTGATGGAAATGGAGCAAGAGTTGCTGCTGAAGATGTAGAATCATTTCATTTACATAAGCCTACGGGCAAGACTATTGTTTTAAATAATAGTTATTATGTTCCCTCTATTGTGAGGTATATTATTCCCAAGTTAGACTTGGCTGGATTTTTCATTTATTATTGAGAATAATAAATGTTCTATTCTTAGAGATAATATTCTTTATGGACGTGGTGCTTTAAATAATGGTCTGTATGTATGTGACATAATTTATTTCAGATTGAACAAACTAATAAAAGAAAAGGGATGATGAAAATCTCACTTTATAGTGGCATTGCAGTCTCCATTTAGTTGATATGGAGAGAGGACTGCAAATTTGCTAGGAATGGTACACACAGATGTATGTGGACCAATGTCTACGCAAGCCATGGGTGGATTTTCATACTTCATTACTTTCATAGATGATAGATCTGGATTCAGATATGTGTTTGATGAAACACAAGTCTGAAGCCTTTGAAAAGTTCAAAGAGTATAAGTATGAAGTGGAGAAACAACCAAACATAGTATTATAACTCTTCGATCAGATCGAGGTGGTGAATACTTTAATGGAGTGTTTCTAGATTATCTCAAAGTAAATGGTATAGTCTCCCTGTGGACGCCTCCAGATTGGTATCTGAAAGGAGAAATCGAACTTTGTTAGACATAGTTCGGTCCATGATGAGCTATGCAAATCTTCCAGTATTCCTATGGGGTTATGCATTGGAAACCTCATCATATTTACTGAATAAGGTGCCTTCCAAAATCTGTTCCTCAAACTTCGTATGAGATATGGAAAGAAAGGAAACTGAGTCTTAAACACGTTAAGATTTGGGGATGTCCAGCTTATGTCAAGTAAGTTGACCCAGATAAGCTGGAATATCGATCCGTAAAATGTAGTTTTGTGGGATATCCTAAAGAGACTTTAGGGTATTACTTTTGCACCGATCATCGGGTGTTTGTCTCCAGACATGCTACCTTCTTGGAAAAGGATTTTATCCTTGAAGGAAACAGTGGGAGCAAAATTGAACTTGAAGAAGTTCAAGTAGCATAAACTACTACGGATCAAGTGGAAACACCTGTTCTGACTGAATAACCTTTTGTGGAACAGCCCATTTATAGCTCAGGGAGAGTGTCTCGCCAACCCATGAGGTATTATGGCCTTGTCATTGGGAATGACAATGAGTTGTCGATCATTGATGATGACAACCCTGTGACCTATAATGAGGCTATGAGTAGTGTTGACTCAGAGAAATGGCATAGTGCCATGAAATCCGGAATGAAATCTATGTATACGAGATACAAAAGAATGATTAGAGCAGATGGCCAGGTGGAGACCTTTAAGGCCAGGCTTGTGGCAAAAGAATTCAAACAAAGGCAATGGATTGACTTTGATGAAACCTTTTACCTATAGCCCTGTTATAATCAGTTCGGATTTTGCTTGCGAATGCTGCTTACTACGACTATGAAATCTGGCAGATGGCCGGATGGTTTTCTTTCCAAAGGAAATGAAAACCTAGTGTGTAAGCTGCTGTGAACCATATGTGGTTTAAAGCAAGCTTCTCGAAAGATGGAACATTCGTTTTGATGAGACAATCAAAGAGTTTGATTTTATCAAAAACGCAGATGAATCAAGCGTCTACAAAAGGGTTAGTGGGAGTGCGGTAACATTTCTTGTATTATATTGAATTAAAGTTGACACACATAACAACATAGCAGACCCACTCACAAAGCTACTTTATGGAAGTCACTTTGATCATCATAAAGACAAGGTGGGTATTAGATACCAGAGTGATTGGCTTTAGTACAAGTGGGAGATTGAAAGGAATATGTCCTAAGTCCAATCATGTATTAGGATTTAGAAATAACTTTGATGTAATCTGTTTTGATTTCATTGATATTAATAAAGACTTGTTTTGTTTTTATTACGGGCTCTATCTATTTAAGTGTTTAAATAAGATATACCATAGTTTAGAGTAAAGCTTTTTATGGATTATGATGAGATCATAATAGTGAGACCTAAAAAGATGATAACTCTAAACTTAAATAGTTCCTGTTCATAGGATTACTAACTGGTAATTAATAATCCGCAAAGATCGGTACATACTATGCTTGCTTCATTATGAAGGATGTCTGTTCTCATAGACATTTGTGTGGTGACACTATAGCTAGTATGTATGTGCTTATTATAGAATAAGTTCACTGAACATGACTCGCACAGCTGAACAACTGATGGAGTTCACTCACGTGTCAGCAGTTGTTCGCATAGTGATAGTTGTACAAGTATCCTTAGACTTGAGGTCATCATAGTCATCTTGTGTACACTGAACTATGCTTTGGTTTAGTTCTTAGTCTCCAGGGACAATTATTAGGGCTCTTCTGGGTATAGGAATTTGTACACGAAGATAGTGTATGATCAATAAAGGATCTACCCCTTCCAGTGAAGGAAGCGAATGTTCAAGGCTGATCCACTTATGCTAGTTCAGGAATCTCTGGCCAGAGTGAATGAAATTAGAAAGGAGTTTCTAATTTGCATAGAACTACGCATAGTAAACGGTAAGCAAGTGATTGAATTAGATAGCCTTGACACGAGATTCATGCCTTATATTTAATCGGGACATTGTAGGGTAGAAGGAGTTTATTGTACGGTCACTATTCACTGACAGGTTCTTGGTATTCTAAGCAGTGAATTCATATTATCCGGATAGTCGCGATATGTTGAGAAGCATCACTCACGATGTAGAATAAATGTGATTAATTAATTAATCATATTTAATAAATTAGAGAATTTATATAAATAATGATAAAATAGTTTTATTATTATTTAATTCCTACTACCGGCTTAATATTGAACCTACAGGGTCACACCATAAAAAGAAAATGATTTTATGGTGGAGGAATTAATTAATAATGGCTAATAATTATTTATTTGTGAAATAAATAATTAATTGGCAAATTTAATAATTGATTAAATAAGATTTAATTGATTATAAATTAATTAAGAAAAGTTCTTAAAATTATTAATTAAGGATTTAATTTTTGGAAATTAAATCAAGAGAGAGAATTATTTCTAAAGTGTTTAGAAAAAGGATTAATAATTAAAAGGTGTTTTAATTATTAATGAGAATAATAAATGGGATAATAATAATATTATTATTTATGGGAAAATTTCAGCTGAAAATTTTGCCTATAAATACACTATTATAGACCCTATTTTATTCTAACCCCAGAAACCCAAAAGTTTCAGAAAACCAAATTCTCTCCACCTCCTCCTCCTCCTAAAAGTCGTTTTCTTGGTGGATACCGGTGGAGTGCTTCACACTTGAGGAGCAACTGCTAAGGATCTCTGATCGTTGTCTCCGAATTATTTTTAAAGGTTAGATTCGATCCCTCGAATTTTTATTCACGATTTATATGCTTTTATTTGGATTTTGTGTGTGTAAAAGTGTTTTTCCACGCCCCCACTGCGTTTTAAATCCAACAATGGCATCAGAGCATAGGTTGTATGCATATAGATCTGTGGTAAAAATTTCAGAATTTTATGTGCTTGTATGAATTAATTATGATTTTTACAAGTTATATTATGGATTAATTTTTTCTGATGAGAAATCGTTTCTCAGAATAATTTTGAATGTTGATCTGGGTTCTACAAGTGTTGTAGATCGTCTGGGTATTTTTTTCATAATTTTATGATGTATAGATTTTTTATTATGAATTTTTGAAGTTCTTATAATTAAATTCTTAATTAAATAATTCATATATTCATATATATATAAATTGTAAGTATATATATGTTTGAATTGCTTGTCTGCATATATCTGGACTGCATCTGCTGTCTGTAATGCTACTGCATCGAAGAACACAGAGTCTGACACGCACGTTTTTCGAGAAGAGAGAAGACGGCTGCTGCAAAAAAAAATAGGGGTATAACGCATTCTGGGAATGCGTTACACACTTGTGACGCATTCACGGAATGCGTTACACCTTTTAAATGGCTTAAAAGGTTGTCACGCATCACCGAAATGCGTTACAGGGCTTGTAACGCGTTCCGGTAATGCGTTACAGCCCGTCTGTTGATTTTAAAATTGATTTTCTGGGAGTTTCGTAACTCCGTTTTGGGCGTGCAATATACCGTTGGATTCATTTTTCCGAGACGGATCTAATGGAGTGATCAATTTTAGTTTATATAAAAGTTTTGAACTGTTTATATTTCCATGAAGTGTTTTAAAGCTGTTTTTTGACTGTTTTAATTGCTTTTAAATGCTTCATGTGATACATAGAGATGTATAATGCTTAGACTAATGTGCTAGATGATATAACATGCCTATCTTGATGTTTATTCATGTTAATATATGTGATATATGCTTAGTTTATCATGCGATGATAGATTTAGGTGAACTTAAATGAACATTAGGTGTTTGTTAGACAACCTAGTACAGTGAAATTATTTCATAACCTTAAGAACAATATTATGAATACAATCATGAGATTCTTGTGTTTGTGAAACACGTAATTGAATATGAATTTTCGATATGAGAGAAAGGATGATTCTGTCAACAACAGATTTCTATCTGTAAGAAAGGGTTATTAAGTGACGCCTCTTGACAATGCTCCACCCGATCTGGGAATCGTCTGATTATTGATTATTGATTTGAAATATTTAATTTAAAAGGAAGAATTTCTTTAAAATATGATTATGATTGTAACGTAATATAATCCCTCTAAATTTAAATAATATCAAGTAGTAATTGGCCAATGATACAACGGGCTTGTGTCGGTCATAGCCTTCCAACATGATAGAAAAGTATTTCTTATTTTTGAATCATTGTCGGTTCGTGCTACAGCCGAGGGCTTTGATTTCGAAATAAGAAATACTTGTCTATTACATAGAGATGTGTACATTGAATAAGAATCTAAAGGTCGGTACGTGCTACAGCCGTGGGCCTTTGGGGACTGATTCAACTGTACGGAATGTTGGGTTAGACTTGACTTAGAATATTGAGTTTTTCGTGCTACAGCCGAGACTCAATTATTCAAGAGGCTAAAGTTTGATTAGGGAATAACATGAGTTGTAATTGACAAGAGTTGTCTGCCTATTGAACATTACATGGCGGTTCGTGCTACAGCCGGGGTCGTGTAATGGAATGTAGGATCCCTATTCCCACTAGCATTATGAATGCTTAATTTTTCACGTAGGGGGTTGAATAAATTAGGAAAACTAGTGGGAGCCACTTATGAATAAAGACCTGATTCATATAGTGTTTTAAAATGAAATCGAATATTTGCTAAGTGTTGTTATGTGTTTATCATTTATAGGTTTACAATATACATTATGTCTTCTGCACTATCACTTAGGAGCATACTGGATGCTCACAAATTGACTGGTCCTAATTATGCTGACTGGCTTCGAAACTTGAGAATTGTTCTCAGGATTGAGAAGCTGGAATACGTGATTGACTCACCTAAGCCTACTGAACCTGCTAGTGATGCACATAATGATGACCATGTTGTGTATTGTAAGTGGATAGATGATGCAAATGTTGCTCAATGCATCATGCTAGCTTCCATGAACATTGAGGTACAGAAGCAACATGAGCATATGGATGCTCACACTATCCTAATGCATCTACAAGAGTTGTATGATGTGGCGGGGAGGACAGCTCGATATGAGATATCGAAGGAGCTGTTCGGTTGTAGGATGTCTGAGGGAGCATCTATGAATGACCATGTACTTAAGATGATCAATTTTATTGAACGTCTTGGACAACTTGGTTTTGCCATGGATGGAGAGTTGAGCCAAGACTTGGTCTTGCAATCGCTTCCAAGTTCGTTCTCGCAGTTTGTTGTGAACTTTCACATGAATAAGTTGGATGTCAGCCTGCCTGAACTCCACAACATGTTGAAGACTGCGGAATTGAATTCCCCCCCTAAGAGTTCTTCTAATTGGTGAAGGTTCCAATCCTAAGAAAAGGAAGAGGAACTCTTCCAAGAAGAAGAAAGTAGGTGAGAAAATGCCGGTTCCACCAAAAGTTGAAGACCCCAAGAGCAAAGTTGTTTGCTTTCACTGTAACAAGGTGGGGCACTGGAAGAGGAACTGCAAGGTTTACCTTGCAGAATTGAAGAAGAAGGGTAGTGAGACTACCGCTTCTGATTCAGGTATGTTCATGATAGAAGTGAATATGTCATTTCTACTTGGGTATTAGATATCGCATGTGGTTCTCATATCTGCAATTGTTGCAGGGACCAAGGAGAAGTAGGACTCTTGAGGAAGAGGAGGTGATTCTACTGATGGAAATGGAGCAAGAGTTGCTGCTGAAGATGTAGAATCATTTCATTTACATAAGCCTACGGGCAAGACTATTGTTTTAAATAATTGTTATTATGTTCCCTCTATTGTGAGGTATATTATTCCCAAGTTAGACTTGGCTGGATTTTTCATTTATTATTGAGAATAATAAATGTTCTATTCTTAGAGATAATATTCTTTATGGACGTGGTGCTTTAAATAATGGTCTGTATGTATGTGACATAATTTATTTCAGATTGAACAAACTAATAAAAGAAAAGGGATGATGAAAATCTCACTTTATAGTGGCATTGCAGTCTCCATTTAGTTGATATGGAGAGAGGACTGCAAATTTGCTAGGAATGGTACACACAGATGTATGTGGACCAATGTCTACGCAAGCCATGGGTGGATTTTAATACTTCATTACTTTCATAGATGATAGATCTGGATTCAGATATGTGTTTGATGAAACACAAGTCTGAAGCCTTTGAAAAGTTCAAAGAGTATAAGTATGAAGTGGAGAAACAACCAAACATAGTATTATAACTCTTCGATCAGATCGAGGTGGTGAATACTTTAATGGAGTGTTTCTAGATTATCTCAAAGTAAATGGTATAGTCTCCCTGTGGACGCCTCCAGATTGGTATCTGAAAGGAGAAATCGAACTTTGTTAGACATAGTTCGGTCCATGATGAGCTATACAAATCTTCCAGTATTCCTATGGGGTTATGCATTGGAAACCTCATCATATTTACTGAATAAGGTGCCTTCCAAAATCTGTTCCTCAAACTTCGTATGAGATATGGAAAGAAAGGAAACTGAGTCTTAAACACGTTAAGATTTGGGGATGTCCAGCTTATGTCAAGTAAGTTGACCCAGATAAGCTGGAATATCGATCCGTAAAATGTAGTTTTGTGGGATATCCTAAAGAGACTTTAGGGTATTACTTTTGCACCGATCATCGGGTGTTTGTCTCCAGACATGCTACCTTCTTGGAAAAGGATTTTATCCTTGAAGGAAACAGTGGGAGCAAAATTGAACTTGAAGAAGTTCAAGTAGCATAAACTACTACGGATCAAGTGGAAACACCTGTTCTGACTGAACAACCTTTTGTGGAACAGCCCATTTATAGCTCAGGGAGAGTGTCTCGCCAACCCATGAGGTATTATGGCCTTGTCATTGAGAATGACAATGAGTTGTCGATCATTGATGATGACAACCCTGTGACCTATAATGAGGCTATGAGTAGTGTTGACTCAGAGAAATGGCATAGTGCCATGAAATCCGGAATGAAATCTATGTATACGAGATACAAAAGAATGATTAGAGCAGATGGCCAGGTGGAGACCTTTAAGGCCAGGCTTGTGGCAAAAGAATTCAAACAAAGGCAATGGATTGACTTTGATGAAACCTTTTACCTATAGCCCTGTTATAATCAGTTCGGATTTTGCTTGCGAATGCTGCTTACTACGACTATGAAATCTGGCAGATGGCCGGATGGTTTTCTTTCCAAAGGAAATGAAAACCTAGTGTGTAAGCTGCTGTGAACCATATGTGGTTTAAAGCAAGCTTCTCGAAAGATGGAACATTCGTTTTGATGAGACAATCAAAGAGTTTGATTTTATCAAAAACGCAGATGAATCAAGCGTCTACAAAAGGGTTAGTGGGAGTGCGGTAACATTTCTTGTATTGTATTGAATTAAAGTTGACACACATAACAACATAGCAGACCCACTCACAAAGCTACTTTATGGAAGTCACTTTGATCATCATAAAGACAAGATGGGTATTAGATACCAGAGTGATTGGCTTTAGTACAAGTGGGAGATTGAAAGGAATATTTCCTAAGTCCAATCATGTATTAGGATTTAGAAATAACTTTGATGTAATCTGTTTTGATTTCATTGATATTAATAAAGACTTGTTTTGTTTTTATTACGGGCTCTATCTATTTAAGTGTTTAAATAAGATATACCATAGTTTAGAGTAAAGCTTTTTATGGATTATGATGAGATCATAATAGTGAGACCTAAAAAGATGATAACTCTAAACTTAAATAGTTCCTGTTCATAGGATTACTAACTGGTAATTAATAATCCGCAAAGATCGGTACATACTATGCTTGCTTCATTATGAAGGATGTCTGTTCTCATAGACATTTGTGTGGTGACACTATAGCTAGTATGTATGTGCTTATTATAGAATAAGTTCACTGAACATGACTCGCACAGCTGAACAACTGATGGAGTTCACTCACGTGTCAGCAGTTGTTCGCATAGTGATAGTTGTACAAGTATCCTTAGACTTGAGGTCATCATAGTCATCTTGTGTACACTGAACTATGCTTTGGTTTAGTTCTTAGTCTCCAGGGACAATTATTAGGGCTCTTCTGGGTATAGGAATTTGTACACGAAGATAGTGTATGATCAATAAAGGATCTACCCCTTCCAGTGAAGGAAGGGAATGTTCAAGGCTGATCCACTTATGCTAGTTCAGGAATCTCTGGCCAGAGTGAATGAAATTAGAAAGGAGTTTCTAATTTGCATAGAACTACGCATAGTAAACGGTAAGCAAGTGATTGAATTAGATAGCCTTGACACGAGATTCATGCCTTGTATTTAATCGGGACATTGTAGGGTAGAAGGAGTTTATTGTACGGTAACTATTCACTGACAGGTTCTTGGTATTCTAAGCAGTGAATTCATATTATCCGGATAGTCGCGATATGTTGAGAAGCATCACTCACGATGTAGAATAAATGTGATTAATTAATTAATCATATTTAATAAATTAGAGAATTTATATAAATAATGATAAAATAGTTTTATTATTATTTATTTCTACTACCGGCTTAATATTGAACCTACAGGGTCACACCATAAAAAGAAAATGATTTTATGGTGGAGGAATTAATTAATAATGGCTAATAATTATTTATTTGTGAAATAAATAATTAATTGGCAAATTTAATAATTGATTAAATGAGATTTAATTGATTATAAATTAATTAAGAAAAGTTCTTAAAATTATTAATTAAGGATTTAATTTTTGGAAATTAAATCAAGAGAGAGAATTATTTCTAAAGTGTTTAGAAAAAGGATTAATAATTAAAAGGTGTTTTAATTATTAATGAGAATAATAAATGGGATAATAATAATAATATTATTTATGGGAAAATTTCAGCTGAAAATTTTGCCTATAAATACACTATTATAGACCCTATTTTATTCTAACCCCAGAAACCCAAAAGTTTCAGAAAACCAAATTCTCTCCACCTCCTCCTCCTCCTAAAAGTCGTTTTCTTGGTGGATACCGGTGGAGTGCTTCACACTTGAGGAGCAACTGCTAAGGATCTCTGATCGTTGTCTCCGAATTATTTTTAAAGGTTAGATTCGATCCCTCGAATTTTTATTTACGATTTATATGCTTTTATTTGGATTTTGTGTGTGTAAAAGTCTTTTTTCCACGCCCCGCTGCGTTTAAAAATCCAACATACCAGCCATCCTCTGATTAGATCTATTATATCCTTGGTCCTTTGGACCACTACTGGTCTGAGCATCTTGCGCTCTACAACTTCATCCTAACATAAGGGGGATCGACATTGTCTTCCCTCAAAAATCTCTTAAGATGACATCTCGATACCTGACATACGATCTATTGTCGTAAGATAACTCAATCCGCGTTAAGTGATCATTCCAAATTCTTTCAAGTCTATTGCACTGACTCTCATCATAGCTTCTAGCATTATAGCTTTTGCTTCTCAATACCCATTCTTTTCCAGTTCGTAATCTCTACTACCTTCCGTTCCTAATATTATACTGGTTATACTTTTGCTCGTTAGCGTTCTATAACCTTTTAATAACCGCGTCAACCTTAGTATCACGAACGCGTTAGAATCGGAATACCACCGTATTGATACTACTTCCTTTAGCTGTTTCCATCTTCGAAAGCTTGATCCATCATATAGAAGTAAAGGAATTTGTTGAGAGATCACTATGATCATGAACACTTGTTATATCGCATAGTTAGTACAGAAGGTGGCCAACCTTTAGTACTTGACAAGCAATTAAACCATAGATGGTATCCTACTAGGCTTCTATCACACAGATAGATAGTCATTCGGCAATACCTTCCCTTCTGGAAGGGTTGTTCTTCTCAGTTTACATGAAATGAAAAGAAGAGAAAAGAACGAACTGAAGAGAATTGTATATACGTAAAAAAAAAATTATTGCCATAAAATATCTGGCTTGGAATCTACCTCTGAACTATAGAGGTTTGTCATAGGAGAACAAAACATATATGTATTTATATCAACATCAAGTATTATAGCATCATATTTCACATGCCTAAATATTTTTTTCTATTTCGTCCATCATTCTATGGACCCATGCTCTTGCACGAGCTTATACACAATCACCTTTGAAACTCCCTCGTCATCGAAAATCGAATCTGGGATTTCATTCTTGACATCACCGTTACTAGAATTCTATGCTTGCACTGCAACCTTCCTCGTATAGTAATACGACTCTCTATTGATAAGAATGAATAAATTTCAATAGGTAGATAATCTACTTAATTAGTCTATCAATGATAACTTATACACCACCACGACCCGATTAGTGGTACTCAATCTCAACATCCATTCCAATACAACTCTCATGGTTGTAATCGACTCATTACTCGCAGAATCATTGCTGCATTAATGTGGTCCACCACTGACCTACTGTCGTAATTCACTTTCCATGAAATCTTAATATCTAACCATACGGAGTCCATACATGTCGTATCAAATCCTTCTAAGGAGGTAACATAATCACCATTCCTGATTCATGAAGAACACTCCTGATCCTGACATACATACATGACATGAAGCAGATAAAATTGCAGAAGAGTTTCAATCAAAGCAACGATAGCAGGTTAATACCATTCTAAATCTTATGCCTTAAATAGAAGACTTACTCAAAGGTTCGTCTAGTCCTTTTTGAAACATGGTCCTGGCTTATCTCAAGATAGTATCTTCTGAGATAGATAGCCTGCTCATGGCGATTACACGAATTAAACCTTTACCAACTACTATTATGGTTGGGTATTGCACAGTCATCAGAAGGAATGTCAATCTTTCAAACCATAATACAACCTTTACGGCTTCAACCATTATTACTGTATTCCTCTGGCACGAGTGCCTGTAATTATCCTCTTACATTTAAAGTGTCGGCCACTTCTTTGGCCTTTCCTGATAGTAAAATTTCCTTACAATCAATGTCTTTTAAATGACCTTCAACTAAATTTTCTACCTCATTTCCAATCACTGCTTGTGTAAAAATGCTCTTCCTTACGCTTTGGTAAAAATATATCACCATTTTTCTATAAGTTACTGCCTCGGTCTTTTAGAGGTTAACATTGTCATGACTGACTCTCAATCATAATTAGAACATCTTTTGTCTTAATTCCTAATTGCCCTGAACAATTTCGACCATTACTGGTTCGATCTATACTTTCTCGTGATTTAACACGTGCCCCACTTGGCATCATTATAATTACGTCATATTTCCTTTATCAACATTTCTATTCTTGAGAGTTTTGAATATTACCTTTCTCCTTGTAAAACCTCTAAGGTTATCCTTGAATCGTTCCTCCTGTATTCCCTAGATACAGGGCATATCAAAATACCATTTACTAATACTAAAACCATTGTCTATATACTTCTGAAAATTTCTCCACTGATTCTTAAAGGTTGTTATTACCTTAATCCTTCCCTAATTCATACTGTCAAAACTCATACTATCCCTATTAAGGGTGAAATGCCAACCTTTATGCATTCCCCTTAGGATTCATTTTAAGTTACCGATGTTCTATCCTTAATTCTATCTTTAAAAAGGTACATGCATCCTTTCATGGATAAATCAAGTCATATATCCCTGATAAGGGTGTCTTATTCAATCATTCCACCTCGATAGTATATGCCTAATTTCACAATAACATCTGTATACAAAATGAGGTCAATCAATTATGGCCTTCAAAAGATAACAACGGTTATCCACTTTTCTTTCCTGATTTGGTAATGATCACATGGATGTTCTGGACGATATTGGTCGTGTTCAACGTGAACTTCTTCTTAATAAATCCTTATTTACTTTTGTTGTTTATCTCAACAGTCATCTCAATGTTGGGATATCTTTCATACCTGGCGTCTCCCTTTCTGGGTATCATGCCCCTGGTCTTACACTTCACATTCTTGAAGGTCACTTCCTTCATCCAATTTTCTTAATTTCTTACTTTCTTGTCTCCTCAGTCTATCCGCGTCTCATTATTTATCCTTCGAATTATCTCAAGGTTTCCCCGAATCCTCCCAACTTAAAGGGGATAAAATATATATATCTCTTATGCCCTCAACCATCAATTTTAACTCATGGTGAATCACCCTCATCCGGATGAATGCATACTTTTCTATTTCTATTGCTACGAGTCTTTAGGGTTTCCTCATACCCAACTCCCTTATCATTCCTCAAACTCTATTGCCTTTATATTCCTTTCCACTTCAAGTTCTTTTTATTTTCCTTTCTCTTATCATTATTTCATGAACATCCCGTCATTCTGGATTCGTGCCCTTAGAACATCCCGCCATTCTGGTTTCGTGCCCTTAGAACGAATCTTGACAACTTTTACAACTTAGATTCACAATTCATCATACTCGTCTGCCTTTGTTCTGGCTCTAAAGCTTTTACACTATCTCCATAACCTTGGGAAGTACTTTCCTGAAAATAATTGACTGAACTTAAATCAGTTTATTATAATCTCTTGCTCCGTGCCTTCCTTGGCCTTTCACCAGTGGGTGGTCTCTCTCTTCGGAGGGTAAGTGACAAAAACACTCTTTTGTGATTCGTCAATCATTTAGAATCTCAAATGATTCCTCTATTTCCTTTAGCCAGGCTCTTGCCTCGGCTGGGTCAGCTTGTTCCTTGGAACTCTGAGAGCTTAGCGACTTAAAGGTCCTGAAAGAATTTCTCACCGCATTGTTTCCTCTGGGTGGTGGTTGGGGATAATAGTCTATGTTCTTTCTAGAAAGGTCCATAAATTTTCGTATAGGAGTACCGTCTCGGGTCCCCTTTCCTTACTCGACTTCTGTTTCCTTAGTCTGAACATTGCCTCCTCCTCCCCATAATCGGGGTCATCCTACCTATTTTAAATCCTCATTTTTCACTTCATTATATTATGGGCTCCTTCTTTCTTAATGGCGTCCTCCCTGACTATCACATTCAGGGTTTGCCCTAACTCTTATTCCTCAAACTAGCTTTCATCTAAGATTTCATCTTTAGGCTCTTGAACATTTGGAACCCAAATTCTGTAGGAATACCTTATTATTCCTTTATCATCTTTCTCGGTATTAATCTTTTATCTAATTGTTGGCTCTCTGCCTTCATTCATCACTTTTTCCGGCACAATATGTTCTCTTCCGATAATTCGGACTGTATTGCAATCTCAAACATCTTTTCGATACCGGCTCCGGTTACCTTCACTTCTATTTCCATTTTCTCAAAATCTCTTATAAACTCTCCAAAAGACATTATCATCTTGAGTCTCTGGAAAGGATTAAGGTAACAACAACCTTTAAGGATCAGTGGAGAAATTTTTCAGAAGTATATAGACAATGGTTCTAGTATTAGTAAATGGTATTTTGATATGCCCTGTACCTAGGGTGTACATGATGAAGGATTTAAGGATAACCTTAGAGGTTTTACAAGGAGAAAGGTAATATTCAAAATTCTCAAGAATAGAAATTTTGATAAAGGAAATATGACATAATAAAAATAATGCCAAGTGGGGCACATGTTAAACCATGAAAAAGTATAGATTGAACCCAACGAAGGTCAAGAATGGTGAAAACAAGAAGGACCCAAGATAAGAGACGTCCTAAGTATGATCGAGAGTCAGTTGTGACAATGATTAACCTCTAAAGACTGAGGCAATAACTTATGGAAAAATGGTGGTTTTTATTTTTATTTTACTCATCATATTTTAAGGAAAACATCTTCACACAAGCAGTGATTGGAAATGAGGTAGAAAATTTAGTTGGAGATCGTTCAAACGACATTGATTGTAAGGAAATTTTACTATCAGGAAAGGCCAAAGAGGTGGCCGACACTTTAAGTGTAAGAGAGCAATTATAGGCGCTCGTGCCAGAGGAATACAGTGATGATGGTTGAAGACGTAAAGGTTGTATTATGGTTTGGAAGATTGACATTCCTTCTGATGACTGTGCAATACCCAACCTTAATAGTAGTTTGGTAAAGGTTCAGTTCGTATAATCGCCATGAGCGGGCTATCTATCTTAGAAGGTACTATCTTGAGATAAGCCAGGACCATGTTACGAAATGACTAAATGAACCTTTGAGATGCATGTCTCCCAATAAAGACATATGATTAAGAATGGTATTAACCTGCTATCGTTGCCTTCATTGAAACTCTTCTGCAATTTTATCTGCTTCATGTCATATGTACGTTGTAACACCCCCAAATCCGGGGTCGGGGATCCGGGTTGTCACGAGTTCCATTTCCCTTAATAACACCCAATCTTAATAAATAATCAACTATTCTGTACTGTGACCCCACCATAAACACACACACCACAAGTTATAGTCTCAGAGATGAATATCCAAAAATAATCACAAGTCGTTCTATTCCACAATTATATGCCAATACACCTTAAAAGGGTTTCTGAATAAATTTACATTTCTTTGCCATTATTACAATTCATAAATATATATAAGTCTGGTACATCGAAAGTTGAAAGCCTAGCCTATTGGTAGATCCTACCTCAGCTACACGGCATCAACGCCTACAGGAAACTGCGGAACGTTTCCTATCTGCTCGCGAATTGGGAGCTTGATCATGTTCATCTTGTCTATCTGTTGTTGTGTGATGAAATAAGAAAGCAAGGGTGAGCAACAAGCCCACCGAAATAATATGTATAATAATTAACAATATATAAGCATTCTTATAGTACTCATGAAAGTCTTGGTTAAGAAGAAATGAACCAAGTTGATATCTTAACGCGATGAAGTCGCAAAATATTCAGTATATATACATATATACTTTTCAAAATCTTGGAAGTCCTCTTCCATGCATAATATACACAGAGTTCCAGTTTATAACTGTATAAAAATATCATTGCAAGGTGATCTCATATATCTAACCTTGTCTCAATGTTTTTGTGAAAATCTTTGTCATGCATAAGATAATCATTAACCGGATATAAGTTGAAAAGATGAAGTTACAAGATACTCCAATATACTTATATCTTTTCCGAATACTACTTGAACTACCACCGTTCAAGTTATAATTAGTTTCAAAAGTTCATCACATAGATGAGACTACAAGACAAGATTTGAATAGATTCAATCTTTGAATATCATTATAAATAATGAAGTTACGAGATACTTCGTTAAGTCCCGATATATATATACACCTATATATATATACATTTTATACACTCCTTTAAAACCTCTGTTATGAAAATTATAAACAGAGTTGCAATATCCAATGAATTTGGAAAGGAGAAAACCTTGGCATAAACCTGATATCTTGCTGATCAGGCAAAGATACCAATAAGTAACCTTTTCTACTAGTAGATGGACGAATTCCCCACTGGTCATCACCCTGGTCGCAATAGGACCTTATGCTGGACTGCCACTCAGCCACTTACGCATTTTATGGACTCCCACTGAGCCACTTACACTTTCATGGACGCCCACTGAGCCCATGTTGCTTATGCCGACTCAAATAGATGAACTTACTTCCCGAACGATGGGCAAGTAATCAAGATGTTTTCTCAAAACAGCAACCTCGTTGCGAATGTAAAATACACCACTGAGCCGGATCCCTCAAGTTTTGAACGAGTATTTAAATCCCCTTTAAAAGGAAGATCTTAAATATAAAAATGAGTTTTGGGATCCGCTCTAACTTTTAAAAATCATTTTGAAGACTTGAAAACACTTTAAAGAGTATTTGGAGTAATGCTGATTTAATGAAATAAATCAGTCCCAATATATTAGAAAATATCTGAATATTATTATTTAAATAATATTCCCATAAAGAATAATCTTTATAAAAATAATTGAAGTAGAAGTTTTAAAACTTATACTTGAAATGAGTATTAAATAACCAAAGATATACTTATACGAAAGTACTATCTTTATTTGAATAATCGAAAATAAGTTTGATTATCGACACCTTATTCTTTAATAAAATAAAGAATATATCTTAGCAAATAATCGGAGTCATAGATCCTCAAATGAATATTCAAAATAATATTCAATAAATAAAATAAAAGGAGTCATAAGTCCTCAGATGAATATTCAAGTAATATTCATTAAATAATATAAAGGAGTCATAAGTCCTCGAATGAATATTATAAATAATATTCATTAAATAAAATAAAGTAAGTCATATATCCTCAATTAAATATTCAAATAATATTCATTAAATAATATAAGCTGAGTCATAAGCCCTCGAATGAATATTCGAAATAATATTCATATAATAAAATAAAGGAGTCGTAAGCCCTCGAATGAATATCCGAAATAATATTCATATAATAAAATAAATGAGTCATAAGTTATCGAATAAACCTTATTCGATTAATAGTTTTGAAAACTATAACCATATATATATATAAATATATATATTATACTCGGGAACATCGACTCCCGGTTTAGAAATATGTTCACCTTTGGGTCCCCTATACTAAGGGTATACGCCTACTACTGCTTATCTCTAGCATAGGTATTATGCAACTGTAAACATTTTAACCAACAGATATATAATCCAAGAATATGAAACAGGCATGCATATATACCATATCACATGCTACAATATATCGCAAGAATTTGCTAGTAACAAATATGCATTTATCACAAGATCATGCATATACACATATACATCACAACAACAGTATAACGGGTAGAAAACTTGCCTGAGCGACTGGGGGTTACGAATGGCTCGGGACGAGTCTGGTAACCTATATGCAACAAGTAAGTTGGAATTAAACCAAAGTCACTTGTAAATCTATACTCTAACCAACTCAGACTCTAACGCTCGTTTTGCGCTTACTGATTCTCTTAAGTCACTCGAGTACCCTCGGCTCCACCATTTTTAATAATTTAACCATTACGAGTTTTAAGGCGATTCCTTCGCGAGTGTCTTACCAACTGCCTATTACACCTTACATAAATGTTTCATACTTCAATTAGTCCTTTAAGGTCTTTAACCTATGTTTCAAAGTAAGGCGAGGGGTAAGGGTTCGTTCGCGAAACGTCGTTACTTAAAACGGCCGTTTCTCCTAAACCGTTCATCAGAATCAAACGAACCACATATCAAAACGAAGCTCGTAACATGAACTATCTAAACATGGCAATGGTAAAAACCTAGCAGTGAGTTCAAGGGTTCTGATGTTAAGAACAAAAACAGCCTAAAGTAAATCGGACATTACGACGACTATGTTTACGCGATTTCCCAAAATTTTACCAACCAATTCAACACCAAACCATCACCAATCAACCCACAATCACAACCCAATCAAAAATCCATCCATACTTTATCATAACAGCCCCAACAACTCAACATTAACAATTTATACTATTCTTTATCATGAATTTAAACTACACTTAAGTTCATTAATCAACAACCAAGATTTACAACTCCAAAAACATCCCAAAACCAACTAATCTCTACATACACAACCATCAAGCCTCTCATGAACTATAACACTCATATTATGCTCTTAACATTCAATAACAAAGCTTGGTTAAGAGATTATACCTTCCTTGAAGCTTCTTAACACAACACAAGAGCTTTGAATGCCTAAAGAACCTTGATCCTTGCTTGTATAACCTTAAACTTTCATAAAAATTCAAGAAAACTAAAGTTATTTTTTGAAAGTTACTATTCACTATATTCTTCCTTGAATTAATGGAAGAGATTGTGAAGGAATTAGAAGCTTAAACTTATAGGACATCCATATCTATGTACAAGGAACCTTAGATAATTACCTTGTGATTTAACAATGCTTGGAACTTGATTTTTTATTTTTCTTCCCTTGAAAAGAAGAAAAAGCCGAGAGCAATGTTGAAGAAATGAAAAACTTTGTGTTTGCTTTGATTTGTTTTGGCTAGCTAGGTCGTTTTGGTTTTGTTTTTGGTTAATTACCTTTCTAACCTTGAACTTTGTGTGGTTTACAATCATCCAACAATTCCTTCCCTTTTGTCATGCTTATGTCACCTTGCACATGTCATAATGCTTCCACTTGTCCACACCTTGTGATTTGATGATGTCACAATCCTTGGCTTCTTGTACAAGCTTGTCTCTTGGTCACTTATTTGTTTTACGGTTCGCTTATCTTTCGTTCTCGTTTATCGTTTGGGAGATCATATCCGGGATCTTATTACTTGGGTTCCCTTAACCTTTCTCAATATATTGTATTCCTTTTATGATCCTCTCTTATAATCCTTTAATTTAAATCCTTTTTATCCTGTTACCTTATACTCAATTCTTTCCGTATCTAGTGGATTTCCGAGAAAAATCAAAGTGTTCGGAATTTGGATTCTGACGATCTTTATATACACTTATATCACATATAAAGTACTAATAAAATCTCAGAATATCCATACCAGAACCCCTACATAGTGTGGCATGAAAAGTTTTCTCATTCAGCATAGTCTGCAAAATCACTATTCATAAGGGTTTCAAAATTTTCCAAAAATTGGGGTTATTACATACGTCAAGTTCAGGAGTGTTCTTCATGAATCATGAACGGTGATCATGTTACCTTCTTAGAAGAATTCAATACGATATGTATGGACTCCGTATGGTTAGCTATTAAGACTTCATGGAAAACGAATGACTACAGTAGGTCAACGGTGGACTACAGTAATGCAGGAATGATTCTACGAGTAATGAGCCGATTACTTACAACCATGAGAGTTGTCTTGGAATGGATGTTGAGATTGAGTACCACTAATCGGGTCGTGGTAGTATATAAGTTATCATTGATAGACTAATTAAGTAGAGTATCTACCTATTAAATATTTATTCCCTCTTATGAAAAGAGAGTCGTATTACTATATGAGGAAGGTTGCGGTGCAAGCATAGAATTCTAGTAACGATGATGTCTAAAATGAAATCCCAGATTCGATTTTCGATGTCGAGGGAGTTTCAAATGTGATTGTGTATAAGCTCGAGCAAGAGCATGGGTCCATAGAATGATGGACAAAATATCAAAAATATTTAGGCATGTGAAATATGATGTTATAATACCTGATGTTGATATATATACGTATATGTTTTGTCTCCTATGATAAACCTCTATAGTTCAGAGGTAGATTCCAAGCCAGATATTTTGTGGCAGTATATTTTATATATATACAATTCTCTTCAATTCGTTCTTTTCTCTCCTTTTCATTTCATATAAGCTGAGAAGAACAACCCTTCCAGAAGGGGAGGTATTGCCGAATGACTATCTATCTGTGTGATAGAAGCCTAGTAGGATACCACATGTTATTTAATTGCTTGTCAAGTACTAAAGGCTGGCCACCTTCTGTACTAACTATGCGATATAACAAGTGTTCATGATCATAGTGATCTCTCAATAAATTCTTTTACTTCTATACGATGGATCAAGCTTTCAAAGATAGAAGCAGCTAGAAAGGAGTAGTATCAGTGCGGTGGTATTCCGAATCTAACGCGTTCGTGATACTAAGATTGACGCAATTATTAAAAGGTTATAGAATGCTAACGAGCAAAAGTGTAACCGGTATAGTATTATGTTCGGAAGATAGTAATGACTACGAACTGGAAAAGAATGGGTATTGAGAAGCAAAAGCTATAATGCTAGAAGCTATGATGAGAGTCTGTGCAATAGACTTGAAAGAATTTGAAATGGTCGCTTAACATGGATTGAGTTTTCTTACGATAATAGATCATATGTCAGTATTGAGATATCTCCTTATGAGATCCTTGAGGGAAGACAATGTAGATCTCCCTTATGATAGGATGATGTTACAGAGCGCAAGATGCTCAGACCAGTAGTGGTCCAAAGGACCAAGGATATAATAGATCTAATCAGAGGACGGCTGGTAGTAGCCCAAGGTGGACATAAAAAGTATGTTGATTTGACACGAAAGGACAAGGAATAGGAAATAGGGGACCTAGTAATGTTAAAGGTATCCCTTGGAAATGATGGATGAGGTTCGGAAAGAAAGGAAAGCTAAGCCCACGAATTGTTGGACCCTTTGAGGTATTAAGATGTATTGGGAAGTTAGCATATGAGTTAGCCCTACCCCCGAACATGTAGCAAGTTCATAACGTGTTCCACGTATCAATATTAAGGAAGTATAATTCGGATGCCAGACAAATAGGGGCATATGAGCGCATAGACATGCAACCCAACGTAACCTATATGGAGCAACCAGGAAGGGTTATAGATTGAAAAGGAACAAGTGCTTAGGAGAAGGGCTATCAAACTAGTCAGAGTTTGATGGTAGAACCACAATGTGGGAAGATTGACTTGAGAGTTAGAAAGTGCAATGCTAAGAAAGTATCCCTATTCATTTTTTCCTGATTCCGGGACGGAATCCTTTTAAGGAGGGGAGACTGTAATAACCCCAAAAATTTTGAACTTTTTGTAACCCTTATGAATAGTGTTTTGCTAATTATGCTGAATAAGAAAACTTTCCATGCCACACTATGTAGGGGTTCTTCTATTGTTATTCTGAGATCTTATTAGTACTTTATATGGGATATAAGTGTATGTAAAGATCGTCAGAATCCAAATTCGAACACTTTGATTTTTCCGGAAAATCCACCAGATACCGAAAGAATTGAGTATAAGGGAACAGGATAAAAAGGATTTAAATTCAAGGATTATAAGAAAGGATCATAAAAGGAATATAATGTATTGAGAAATGTTAAGGGAACCCAAGTAATAAGATCCCGGGTATGATCCCTCAAACGATAAACGAAAATGAAAGTTAAGCGAACCGTATAACAGATCAACGGTCATTAGCCAAGTAATTAGGAGCTAATCAAAGAGGTTAGTGAGGATGATGTCATCAAATCAATAAGAAAAGGACAAGCATGGGAAGATGACATAAGAATGATGACCTAAGCATGACCAAAAAGGAAGGAAGGTTGGTTGATTATAAACCACACAAAATTCATCATGGTTAAAAGGTAATAAATCAAACAAAAAGTGGATCAACCAAGCCAAATAAATCAAAAAACATAAAAACAAAGTTGACTCTCATTATTCAAGAGAAGCTCTCGGCTTTTCTTCTTTTTCAAAGAGGAAAATTTCAAAATCCAAGATCCAACCATTGTTAAATTGCAAGGTAATTATCCAAGGTTCCTTATGATTAGTTATGGCTATTCGAGGAGTTTAAGCTCCAAATTCCTTCACAATCTCTTTCAATAAATCATTTAAGAAGAGAGTGAATAGTGTTTTCAAGAAATTTAAATTGTTTGATCTTGTGTTTTTGGTTAGATTAAGCTTTGGTAAGGACTTTCAAGGGTGATTCCAAGCTCCTTAGTTACTCTTACTCACCAAGGAAGGTATAATATCTTAACCTAGCATTGTTATTGAATATTAAGATCTTATTATGAGTAGGATAGTTCATGAGAAGCATGGTGATTGAATATGTAGAGATTAGTTGGTTTTGTGATGTTTTTGGAGTTGTAAATCTTGGTTATTAGTTAATGAACTTAAGAATAGTTTTAGTTCATGTTTGAGAATAATATAAATTGGAAAAAATGAGGTGTTGGGGCTGTTGTAGTGAGTTATGGATGGAATTTGGTTGTATGGTAGAATTGTGATTGATTTGTGGTTGATTTGGAGTAGGATAAAATTTGGTAATCGCGTAAACATAGCTGTCGTAATGCCCGATTTACTTTAGACTGTTTTTGTTCTTAACATCAGGACCCATGAACTCACTGCTAGGTTTTGACCATTGCCATGATTAGATAGTTCATGTTACGAGCTTCGTTTTGATATGTGGTTCGCTTGAATCTGATGTACGGTTTAGGAGAAACGACCGTTTTAAGTAACGGCATTTCACGACCGAACCCTTACCCCTCGCCTTACTTTGAAACCTTGGTTAAGAACTTTAAATGACTAATTGGGGTATGAAACAATTATGTTAAGTGGATTAGGCAGTTGGTAGGGTACTCTCAAAAGAATCGCCTTAAAACCCTTAATGGTTAATTTATTAAAAATGGTAGAGCCAAGGGTACTCGAGCGACTTAAGTGAATCGTTAAGCACAAAAGCGAACGTTAGGGTCTAATTGGTTAAAGTATAGATTCATAAGCGACTTTGGTTTAATTCCAACTTATATGTTGTTTATAGGTTACCAGACTCGTCCCAAGCCATTTATCACCCCCGGTCGCTCAGGCAAGTTTTCTACCTGTTATACTGTTGTTGTGATGTATACATATGTATATGCATTATCTTGTGATAGATGCATGATGGTTAATTAGCAAATCTTGCGATATATTGGAGCATGTGATATGGTATATATGCATGTCTGTTTCGTAATCTTGATATATATATCTGTTGATTGAAATGCTTATTAGTTGCATAATACCTATGCTAGAGATAAGCAGTAATTGCGTATACCCTTAGTATAGGGGACCCAAAGGTGAACATTTTCTGAAACCGGGAGTCGATGTTCCCGAGTACATATATATATATATATATATTTATATTTATATATTTATTTATTTATATATATATAGATATATTTTTCAAAACTATGAATCGAATAAGGTTTATTCGATAACTTTATTTTTATTAATGAATATTATTTTAAATATTCATTCAAGGGCTTATGACTCCGTTTATTCATATTAATGAATAGTATTTTGAATATTCATTCGAGGATATATGACTCCGTTTATTCATATTAATGAATATTATTTTTGAATATTCATTCGAGGACTTATGACTCCGCTTATTTACTAAATAATATTCTTTATTTTATTAAAGAATAATGTTTCGATAATTAAACTTATTTTCGATTATTCGAATAAAGATCATACTTTCGTTTAAGTACATCTTTGGTTATTGTATTCATTTCAAGTATGAGTTTTAAAACTCCTACCTCGATTATTTTTATAAGGATCATCCTTATAGGAATATTATTTAAATAATAATATTCATATACTTTCTAACATATCGGGACTGATTTATTTTATTAAATCAGCGTTACTCTAAACATTCTTTAAAATGTTTTCGAGTCTTCAAAATGATTTTAAAAGTTAGGGCGGATCCCAAAAATCATTTTTATATTTAAGATGCTCCTTTCGAAGGGGATTTAAATACTCACTAAAAACCTGAGGGATCCGGCTCTGTGGTGTGTTTTATATTCGCAACAAGGTTGCTATTTTGATAAAAGAGTTTTTGATTACTTACCCAACACGCGGGAAGTAAAATTCTTGGAACAAGTTAATCCATTAACAGGAATCGCCTGGGAAATATCGGTGAGTTTTCCTTTCCAACTAGATACGACTTCTTGGTGGAGCCGTATCAACAAGTTTCTACTTGGGAAAAGGGGGGACGAGCTTTACGTTTCAGAGTCATGGATTTCATCTGAACTAGGAGTGGCGTAAGTGGTCGAGTGGCGTCGGCCCAGCCTAATTATATTGGCCCAAATGGCCTGGAAGTTCCGCTAAGACGGTCCATTCCTTAGGAGTCTAGTGTTCGGTTGACAAATAAATCCGACAGGTTCTCCTCTACATGTAGAAAATGGTGGGGTTGCACTACTACGACTGATCATCGTAAGTGGTCTTCCTGGCGCGGTAAACTCCCGTAATGAGTTCATCATCCAGTTGGATATTTCTGCAACACTACCTAGAGCACTTCGATAGAAAGGCTACGGCTGGGCGATTGTTGAGTGTTGGCAGGGTCGAGTTTTCAAAATGATGTTTCCATCAAATGAAGTATCTCTTAACTTCATTTCTTTTGAATGATATTTCAAAGATTGATTCTATACAAGTTATTCCTTGTAGCTCCATATATGTGATGAACTATTTATACCTTGAACGGTGGTAGTTCAAGTAGTATTCGGAAAAGATATATGTATATTGGAGTATCTTGTAACTTCATCCTTTCAACTTATATCTAGTAAATGATTATCTTATGCATGACAAAGATTTTCAGAAAGACGTTGAGACAAGGTTAGATATATGAGATCACCTTGCAACGATATTTTTATACAGTTATAAACTGGAACTCTGTGTATATTATAAATGGCAGAGGATTTCAAAGATTTTGAAAAGTATATAAGTATATATACTGAATATTTTGCGACTTCATCGCATTAAGAGGTCAAACTTGGTTTATTTCTTCTTGACCAAGACTTTCATGAGTACTATGAGAATGCTCATATATTGTTAATTATTATGCATATTATTTCGGTGGGCTTGTTGCTCACCCTTGCTTTCTTCTCTCATCACACAACATCAGATAGAAAAGATGAACAGGACCAAGCTTCCAATTCGCAAGCGGTTAGGAAACGTTCCGCAGTTTTCTGGAAGCATTGATGCCGCCGTAGCTGAGGTAAAAACTACCAATAGGCTAGGCTTCAACTATTGATGAACCAGACTTATGTATATTATGAATTGTGATAATGGCAAAGAATATGTAAATTATTCAGAAACCCTTTTGAGGTGAAATGGTTTATAATTGTGGAATAAATGACTTGTGTTATTTTTGGTTTTCATCTCTGAGACTATAACTTGTGGTGTGTGTATATTGTGGGGCCACAGTACACAGTAGTTGGTTAATTGTTAAGGTTAAGTATTTTTAAGGGAAATGGAACTCGTGATAACCCGGATCCCTGACCCCGGATCTGGGGGTGTTACAAGATATCTTTAGTTGTATATTCACTCTTCTCCTTTGGTACGGTCTTTGTTGGCTGATCTGCAACTACAACAGAGAGCTTGGTTGGCTTATGTGGTCCTTCTTTAATTCTGTCAAGGTATTCTGGATCTGTAGCTTCCAGAAACATAGTCATTCTCACTTTCCATATGGATACTCAGAAGGTCTCAGTATGGGAACCCTAATTGTCTCATATCGATTATGGATTTGATTATTTGGAGTTTCTTCGGTTTTGGTGGCCTTGGTTGAAGTTTGTTCTTCTTCAGACATGATTATTTTGGATCTTTACTGTATTTGTGTTAACAGATAAGCTCTGATACCACTTGTTAGGTCACATACAATGTAGAAGGGGTTGAATACAGTGTCTAGTACAATCGTATCGAATTAAGAACACAAGTATGAAACACAGAATAATATTATTAATAAAACAATATTACAATGAAACCGTTATCTCTCAGTGATAAACAAATATCACGAGAGCTACTAGGGTTACGATGAATAATATTCTCGATTAAGATAACACATATAGTGTAAACCCTATGCTGTATTTATATAGACACACAGTTACAAGATAATCTTCTTATTGATATCGAATATGATTCTGTATCCTAAAATATATCAACTAGTTATCTTTTCCTCCAAGTCTTCTATTCTTCATAGAATTCTTCTCCATGCATATCTCTTCTTGTTTTAGTCTTGATCTTCTTTCCTTTCAATCAACCGCCTTCCTTATTAGAAAGTCTTCTTAAGTCCTGATATTATCTCCTGATAAATATCTTCTGATATCTTAAGTTCTGATAACTTAAGTTCTGATATCTTAAGCTCTGACTTCAGTATAAGTACTGATTTCCAGTTAAATCCTGATTTGTCCTGTTAGTCAAGATCTGAAAACTAAACACAAATCACTATTAGACAAGACATCACAAATATATCTAACATATCATATATTCAAGGTTTTTTTTATCTTCAAGCTTAGTTCCACTAACCAAGCTCTCGTCCCAATAAAAACTGATCCACACCATTTTCTTGCCTCCCAAAGGGCTGCCCAAGTTCGACCAACAAGCCAAAATCCGGCCGAACCTCCTGCGAATTTTTACGATGAACTTTTCCGTTCATCTCTTAAAAGTGGTAAACCTCTTAGCTTTCATTCGAGTCTTAACCGACCACTCTTAATATTCATATAAGAAGCTTAGTACCACACTCTCTTCATCTCTACAAGCTCTTATATGGAATAACTTGAAGAAAAACAAATCCGCACAAGCATTGTTTTCTACAAATTATACACTTCTAAGCACGAAGTGATAATTTCATACAATGCTTGGTTTATATTCCTTACTAGCACCTTTAGTGTTTCGTGGGAATTAAATTATAAAACTAGCATTTCATTCTTTAAACTTAAACACACTTATTTTGGCCATATATTGATATATTTGTTATAATTGTTTAACAAGACTTAAGCGACTTCCCTTACTAGTACCTTTAGTGTTTCTTGGGAAAAACTTAAGGCTTATATTATATATATCTCTATATAAATATTTATTATATTTAGTTAAAAGATTTAAGTGAATTCCCTTACCATCACCTCAAGTGTTTCGTGGGGTGATCTTAAAACTTTTAAGTAAATATAAGTATATATATAATCGTATAAGAATTAAGCGACTTCCCTTACTAGCATCTTCAGTGTTTCGTGGGAAAAACTTAAAGCTTATATTGTATTATATATATACACATATAAATTAGTGCTAATATAATTTAAACTTTGCTCTTATATATTGTGTTTAAATTACGCAACTTTTATTCTCTCGGCCAAATAATTTATAAGTGCAAATAGTTAAAGAATAAGTGTAACGTTCTCGATTTAGCAAAGTCTACACATGACTATATTAAACGAGAAAATATTTTATCAAAGATCCGAAAGCTATAACGCTTCACCAAGGAGTTGATATATTTATTACTTCGGAAATTAAATATATTATTCGAATCGAAGTAATACCAAGTATACTCTAATATACACTTAATCTAAAGAAAAGTATACATTAATATTCTTTTAAGAATATTTGTTCGTCATCCGGTCTAGTTAAGTATATTACTAGTCCAAACTCTTTTTATCTATAACAGGTATTGTTTCATAGATATTGTCTTCTTCGTTTTGCAGTGAGGTGAAGTATAGTGAGGTGATCCTCGTTCTATGACCCAAGTCTTAGACGTACTAACGGGGAGTTAGTAGTCTTCGCACCGTGAGGAAGAGGAAAGACCCAAGACCAACTACTGAGATCCAAGACCGGAAAAAGCTTAGAAGGACAATGACTACACCAAGTGTTCTACATCAACTTTGAAGAAATAACAGGGTGTTATTGTCTAAGATAGGTTGTGTAGGTTTGCACATTTATTTTGAGGTGGTAACCTGGAGTTACACACCAAGACAGATATTTGTAGGGTTGTAAAAGCTTCTCCGCCTACATAAGGAGCAAGGTTATTTTAAGGGAAAAACTCGGGTCCTGGAGAGGAGCTCGGGGACTGGACGTAGGGGTGAGCGAATCTATTAGACGTTGCGCCATCGTGAACCAGGATAAATCTCTGGTGTGGTATTTTCTTCACTGTCTTTTATTTCCACATATATAATCTCCATCGGTAAAATATTTAAAATGGGATAAATATTTTTAAAATGCCATTATAATTTTTAAATTGGTAATTAAGCTATTCAACCCCCCTTCTAGCTTAAAATAGCCCTTTTACGGGACCTAACAATTGGTATCAGAGTAGTGCTTTTCAACGTATTTGTTAAGTGATTTGCACATTTACAAGCACAACAAAAAGTAATCCGAAATGGCATATCTAAATACCATTGGCTGTGGTGAAGGTCTATCTAGCTCTCGCCCTCCTCTATTTAACGGCACCAACTTTGGCAACATGGAAAACGAGGTTTCGCATCTATGCTAGATCTCAAGGAGTCAGAGTTTAGGATGGCCATAGAAGATGGAGTCATTATTCCTACCAAAATGATTGATGACATCATCATCGAAAAGAAGGTTAGTGAATATAACGCAATAGAGGAAGAAAGAATGAATATAGCTGCTAAGGCAGAAATGGTACTCACAAGTGTACTTGCTGAAAAAGAATATAAAAAAGTAAATAATTGCAAGTCAGCACATAAAATATCGGATAAACTAGTGGTTACCTACGAAGGAACCACTGATATAAAAGATTCTCGAATGGACACTTTGATCCAAGAATACAAGAACTTTAAACTCCAAGAAGGAGAAAATATCATTGACATGAAAACTAGATTCACTCGCATTGTCGATGAACTATCTCAACTCGGAAAGAATTATATACAAAATGAAAAAATCCGAAGAGTTCTTAAATCATTACCTCCAAGTTGGAAGGTTAAAATAACCACAATCAAAGAGATGCACAATCTCAATGATAATCTATTTGGAAATCTTCGTGCATACGAAGAAGATAATTTACAAGAAAAAGTCATTCCAAAAGTGGAAGACAAAAAGAAAAATATGGCTTTAAAATCTATACTAATAGATAAAGAAGAAAACGATGATGAATTAAACGAAGAAATCCAAAATCTCGATGAAAGCGAAATTGCTTTACTTATGAGACAACTACGACGTGTGCTTCAAAGCAAAGCTCAAAGATACGGAAAAGGCTTCCTTAAATCAAATAATCAACAAAGAGTTTTTAACTTTAATGGAAGGCCAAATTACTCTCCAAATTACACTCCTAACTATAAGAGTAATTTTCCGTCAACGAGCTATAATAAAGGCAAAGGTATGCAAAATACTAATGTCTATAATAATAACACTCCTTCTTACACTCCTCCAAAACAAAAAGAATAAAATATGGAGAAAATACAAGAGGTGTGTTACGAATATAAATAACCCGGACACTTCAAACGAGAATGTCCTAAACTTATAAAAGGATGATCTCTCGTGGCTGAGAATGGGGGGGATTTAATGTGAAGATGAAGAAGCTCCGGAATCTAGTGAAGAAATTGTGAATCTATGCTTAATAGCTATCGGGGATGCATCTACTTCAAAGGAAATCTCCACTTCAAATCAAGAGGTAACCCTTTCTTCAAACTTTATTCAATTACATGAATCTAATTTAAATCTTGTAGATATGAATAATCATGATTTAATTGAACTTGTGGTAAACATGAACAACAAGTATAAAGATCTTGACAAAAGACATCATCTATTATGGTCCGAGAAAATGAAACTCGAGGAAATACATTGTAATCAAAGTTAAGAGTTTACTCGGATGATGTACTCAAAAGTCCAATATGAAGATGAAATTTCATCTCTAAATAATCAAATCTACTTACTAAAAATTGAGAATAATACTCACAAGGAAAATATTCTTAAACTAGAAGTGGAAAATGTGTCATTAATTTTCCAATCTGAAGAAATGGAAAATGAGAAGTTACAAATAAATGAAAATATTTTTAAACTTCATGTTGAATTGTTGAACTTAAAAATACAAAATGAGTCACTCACTCAAGAAAGTTCAACAACTAAATCTCAAATAAACAATCTTGAAAAAGAGAAAGAGCTAAAACAAACCAATGAGCTTAAAGAAAAAGATTTAGAATTAGAAGCTCAACTGGTTAAAACAAGAAAACTTCAAGCTTATATCTCAAGTTAAGGATCAAGAAATATTTCTTAACAACAAGATTGATTCCTTAAACAAAGAAAAAGAAAATCTTGAAATTGTTATTTAAAGATTTACAAAAGGCAATGAGATATTAAATAAAATGATACATTTTAAAAATTCCTTTAACCATGAAGATTTAGGATATGATAAGAATGTCCAACCAAAGAAAGTTGTTCAACACTGTGAACAAACTAAAAGTGATGCTCCTAAATCACCTACATTTATATGTTCTTTCTGCAATAGACACGGACATACCATTTCATATTGCAAAATTTAAAAATGGTGAATTTAAAGAAAAGGATATACGGGTTCAAAAAGGATATAAGTCATCCAAAAATGTTAAAAAGAATGTATTCCATCCTAAGGTAGCTAATAACAATCAAAGGCAACCTAGATCTCAATTCCTTCAACCACCTATTAGGGTTGAAGATAATAAACCAAAATATCATGGCATCTTTTCTAGAAATAATGTGTACTATCCAAATGATAGAAGCATGATATATCAACATGGAAACTCTAAAAATTATGCTAGTACAAGAAGATTAAAATTAAATACCATATATCCACGGGGAACACTATATAATATTAGAAATAATGCATCTAGAAATCTCTATGTGAATAACAATGCTTATCCAATGCCTAGATTTTTCCATGCAAATTCAAATATTATTTATGATGTACTAACCCCAGGACCCTCAAGACAAAAGGGTACCTATGTATTTAATTGATCTATTTTGTATATTTGCCTTACTGCTAAGCAAGATTTGTGGTACCTTGATAGTGGATGTTCGAGACATATGATCGGTAATAAGTCACTCTTGAACAACATTAAAAAGGTTACTGCTGGAAGTGTCACGTTCGGGGATAGCAGTAAAGGTATCATTATTGGCATCGGTGACATCGGGAACGAGCACTTCAAGATATCCGACGTACAACTGGTCACAGGACTAAAGTACAACCTTCTCTCGATAAGTCAACTTTGCGATAACGGAAATAAGGTAATTTTATATCCTACTCATTGTTCTATTATTAACAAAAATGGAAAATTAGTCCTTACATGTCCTCGAGACAAAAATGTCTATACATGTGACATGAGTAAACATGTTAATATATACTTAATCACTACTATAGATGACCCTTGGTTGTGGCATCGAAGATTAGGACACGCAAACATGAAGTTGATTAAAAATATATCAACTAAAGAACATGTACGAGGAATACCAAAATTAAATTATAAAAAGGATTACATATGTGAAGCTTGTGAAATTGGCAAACAAATACGAGCATCTCACAAAGCAAAATTTATGGTATCTACCTCACGACCTCTCGAGCTTTTACACATGGATCTTATCGGTCCAGTCCCAGTACAAAGCCTCGGAGGATGTTCATATACTTTGGTGGTTGTTGATGACTATTCACGATTTACGTGGACAGAATTCCTCAAAGCCAAAAGTGATGCTTTTGAATCTTTTTCTTCTCTATGCAAAAGAATTCAAAACCAACAAAATAATACCATAGTTTATATAAGAACCGATCATGGTAAAGAATTTGAAAATTCAAACTTTACAAGTTTTTGTGAAACTAATGGTATCACTCATAACTTTTCTGCTCATACTCCTCAATCTAACGAAGTAGTTGAAAGGAAGAACATAATATTACAAGAAATGGCAAATATAATGATAAATGAATATCGTCATCCTAAATATTTTTGGGTCGAGGCAATGTCTACTGCATGCCATATACTAAATAGAGTCTTATTAAGACCTATAATTCAAAAGACTTCATATGAGCTTTATTTTGGTAAAACTCCTAAAGTTAATTACTTTAGAGTATTTGGAAGTAAATGCTATATATTAAATTCCAAAGATTACCTTACAAAATTTGATCCAAAATCAAATGAAGGTATATTTCTTGGATATTCAACAAATAGGCAAAGCTTATAGAGTATTTAATCTAAATTCTCTAGTGGTGGAAAAATCAATAAGCATGGCATTTGATGAAACAAAACCATCACCTAAATACAAAGATCTTGTAGATAAAGAAGATGTCACACAAGATAATATTGAGAATATTATTCGACAATTCGAAAATATGGATTTTGGCTCATTATCCCCAACAAATCCACCAGAATTGTTAGAAACAGATATTGAACTACCTAAAGATGTTCCAAATATTAGAAGTCATCCTTTAGACAATGTTCTAGGAGACTTAACTAAAGGAGTTCAAACACGGTCACAAGTTCAAAACGTTGTGAATCACCTTACTTTTCTATCACAAATAGAACCTAAGACCGCTAAAGAAGCTTTGTTAAATGAAGATTATATCTCTGCAATGCAAGAAGAATTAACCCAATTCTCTCGTAGCAAAGTTTGGGAACTTGTTCCAAAACCCAAAAATACTTCCATAATTGGAACTAAATGGGTATTTAGAAATAAGTTAGATGAAAATAGAACTGTTGTGTGAAATAAAGCTAGACTGGTTGCACAAGGCTATACTCAAATGGAAGGTTTAGACTTTGATGAAACATATGCACCGGTAGCATAAATTGAGTCAATTTGAATGTTATTAGCTTTTGCATGTCATAAGGATTTTAAAGTATATCAAATGGATGTAAAATCTACATTCTTAAACGGAATACTAGAAGAAGAAGTATATGTCAAATAACCTCCCAGATTTGAAGATGCAACACATCTATAATATGTATACAAATTATACAAAGCTCTATACGGATTAAAACAAACCCCAAGAGCCAGGTATGAAAGGTTAAACAAATTCCTGTTAGAAAATAATTTTAAAATGGGAACGGATGATAAAACCTTATTTACAAGACAAAAAACAAATAATATCTTGCTTGTACAAATATACGTAGATGACATCATATTTGGTTAAACCATCTATTAGGTTTGAAGATAATAAACCAAAATATCATGGCATCTTTCCCAAAAATAATGTGTATTATCCAAATGATAGAAGCATGATATATCAACATGGAAACTCAAAAAATAATGCTAGTACAAGAAGATCAAAATTAAATACCACATATTCATGGGAAACACTTTATAATATTAGGAATGATGCATCTAGAAATCTCTATGTGAATAACAATGCTTATCCAATGCCTAGATTTTTCCATGCAAATTCAAATGTTATTTATGATGTACTAACCCCAGGACCCTCAAGACAAAAAGGGTACCTATGTATTTAATTGATCTATTTTATAGGTTTGTCTTACTGCTAAGCAAGACTTGTGGTACCTTGATAGTGGATGTTCGAGACATATGACCGGTAATAAGTCACTCTTGAACAATATTAAAAAGGTCACTGCTGGAAGTGTCACGTTTGGAGATAGCAGTAAAGGTATCATTATTGGCATCGGTGACATCGGGAATGGGCACTTCAAGATATCCGACGTACAACTAGTCACGAGAATAAAGTACAACCTTCTCTCGATAAGTCAACTTTACGATAAGGGAAATAAGGTAATTTTCTATCCTACTCATTGTTCTATTGTTAACAAAGATGGAAAATTAGTCCTTACATGTCCTCGAGACAAAAATCTCTATACATGTGACATGAGTAAGCATGTTAATATATGCCTAATCACTACTATAGATGACCCTTGGTTGTGGCATCGAAGATTAGGACACGCAAACATGAAGTTGATTAAAAATATATCAACTAAAGAACATGTACGGGGAATACCAAAATTAAATTATAAAAAGGATCATATATATGACGCTTGTGAAATCGGCAAACAAATATGAGCCTCTCGCAAAACAAAATTTATGGTATCTACCTCACGACCTCTCGAGCTTTTACACATGGATCTTATCGGTCCAGTCCCTGTACAAAGTCTCGGAGGATGTTCATATACTTTGGTAGTTGTTGATGACTATTCACGATTTACATGGACAGAATTCCTCAAAACCGAAAGTGATGCTTTTGGATCTTTTTCTTCTCTATGCAAAAGAATTCAAAACCAACAAAATAATACCATAGTCTATATAAGAACTGATCATGGTAAAGAATTTGAAAATTCAAACTTTAAAATTTTTTGTGAAACTAATGGTATTACTCATAACTTTTCTGCTCTTTATACTCCTCAATCTAATATAGTTGAAAGGAAGAACAGAACATTACAAGAAATGACAAATATAATGATAAATGAATATCACATTCATAAATATTTTTGGGCCGAGGCAATGTCTACTGCATGCCATATACTAAATAGAGTCTTATTAAGACCTATAATACAAAAGACTCCATATGAGCTTTATTTTGGTAAAACTCCTAAAGTTAATTACTTTAGAGTATTTGGAAGTAAATGCTATATATTAAACTCCAAAGACTACCTTACAAAATTTGATCCAAAATCAAATGAAGGCATAATCTTTGGAAATTCAACAAATAGCAAAGCTTATAGAGTATTTAATTTAAATTCTCTAGTGGTGGAAGAATCAATTACATAGCTTTTGATGAATAAAAACCATCACCTAACTACAAGGAACTTGCAGACAAAGAAGATATCACACAAGACAATATTGAGAATATTATTCGACAATTCGAAAATGCGGAATTTGGCTCATCATCCCCAACAAATCCACTAGAATTGTTAGAAACAGATATTGAACTACCTAAAGATGTTCCAAACATTAGAAGGCATCTTTTGGACAATGTTCTAGGAGACTTAAGTGAAGGAGTTCAAACACGGTCACAAGTTCAAAATATTGTGAATCACCTTAGTTTTCTATCACAAATAGAACCTAAGACCGCTAAAGAAGCTTTGTTAGACAAAGATTGGATCTCTGCAATGCAAGAAGAATTAACTCAATTCTCTCGTAGCAAAGTTTGGGAACTTGTTCCAAAACCCAAAGATACCTCCATAATTGGAACTAAATGGGTATTTAGAAATAAGTTAGATGAAAATGGAACTGTTGTTCGAAATAAAGCTAGACTGGCTGCACAAGGCTATACTCAAATGGAAGGTATAGACTTTGATGAAACATATGCACCGGTAGCACGAATCGAGTTAATTCGAATGCTATTAACTTTTGCATGTCATAAGTATTTTAAAGTATATCAAATGGATGTAAAATCTGCCTTCTTAAACGGGATACTTGTAATATCCGGGATATCGCGTGTAATTATTTTTATCAATAAATAATATTTATATGATTATTATGTGATTTTTGGTCAATTATTTGATGATTGGTGTGGATATGTGGATGCTTATATGTGACAAAGTATAAGTATGCTAATTTTATTATGACCAGGATAAAATATAGATAATTAAGGTATTTTTCTGGTAATTTTTGGAGTATTATCGGATTTTATATTGATTTATGAATTTATTTATTATTTTCAGAATAATTACAAAATTATTTTAAAAAATCGGGAATCGTCCGACTTCAACCGTTTTTACGTTTTTACAACCCGAAACTCTTCTAAAAACTCCTTTCTAACTTAATCTGGTAATTCCGGACATTTTCCGTGTTTTGACTTTTTCAATCCGGATTACGGTTTGACCCGTGCACGGCCCGGCGCAAGATTTTCGATACGATGACCATTTCGGTGAATCATCAAAACCCGTATTCTCGAAAGATGGGATATTATTACAATATTTTCGTATAAAGTGTTTTATAAGAAGGCCGGTTTGGATAATTATCCAGTACGGGTATTAAATCGGATCGTTTTTACAGTTACTTAGCGGCTAAGTAACTAATTTATCGATCTAATACTCGTTTTTGCAGCTACTTAGTGGCTAAGTAACTAATTTAATGATCCAACACGAACCAATATTCTAAAAATATATATAGCCCTTTTATCATTTCATTTTATTCGAATAATCACAATCGGTCAGTAAAACCCCGTAAAATACATAGAAAATGTTGAATTCACGTTGTGTTCTTCATAATCAAACGTACGGACGAAGACGTTATCGAACTCCGATTCGGGCATGCAATATATCAAAACGAGGCTCTCGAAAAGTTCTTTCATAATCAATCATTCATAACAGTGCACAAATCAAGGTGATTTTCTTATTTAATTATTTAAATTCGAATTATTTAGTAATTAAAATATGAAATTTTGTTCTTGATGTTGTTTGTGTGATTTGATGGCATAATCATGTAGATAATTTTCTCCTGATCAATTTGGTATATTATATGTCAAAAATAGAGGTCAATAACATGGTGAAAATGGGGTTTGATTCTTTTAAAATTCGAATTAGCGTTTTTAATTATTTGAATGTTCTTAATTCGATTTGGGGATTTTGTTTTGGTTGATTCTGGGTTCGAGAAAGCAGTACCAGTGATTAGATCGTTTAAAAACGATTCGTTTTATGTATATAATTTCGGTGTTGGCTTCATGGATTGAATCACCGGAAAAGCTCGAAAACCCAGCCGGTTTTAATGGTGTTTCGCTAGAAAACACGGGCACGGGGTTACAAATAAGAACAGAGGGCAGCTGCGAGTTCTTGGGAGACTCAGGAGTGTATTTCTTGTTGTAAGTGAATGCAACGAAAAGACCCGGAAATAACGAATAATGAAACAATTCATATATCCAAGAAATTCATACGCTCCACGGACGGAGCAAAAAGTGGAGTCTTGGTCAGAGCAAGCCGCCCTATTCTATTACCAGACATAATTGGGAGAAAGTATTTCACCAAACGATTAAGGAGTTGCTCGAATTGGGCTTGCCGGAATCTGCGATTTTCTGGCGGGTTTCGGTGTTCCTCACTAACCCGTTCGGGTCGACCTTTGACCCGGTATAGAACCGGTTTTGATCCGTTTTAATTCAAAAACATTTCTGAAATTCTGTTTTTACACTTTAACCCCTGAAGTTTCTGAATTTCTAAAAATAATGCATGCCTGTTTTGAAAACTTACAGAAAATGGGTTTCCATTTTATAAAAGATTTGTTTATAATTCTAAAAATCAGAAAATTGTTATTTCATTATTTTAATTCAGAAAACTGTTATAATTATTTATCTATTCAAAAATAAATCAAAATTATTTTATTAATTAGTTTTTAATTATTTTAATTAATTGATTAATTTATAATTAATTGATTAATTAATTAATTTAATTATTAATTAATTATTAATTGATTTAATAATTAGATTTATTTATTTAAAATTGATTTAAAAATTCTGGAAAATTGTTTCGAGCTTTAAATTATTATTTTAAATTATTTTCAAGGCTCAATAATTATTATAAAATTATTTTAAAGCCCGATTCGGGTATTCGAACCCTGGTATTTAATTATAAAATGATTCGGAGTCCAATTTTTATTCCAAAAAATGTTTAAAAATTCATATTAAATACCTGAAAAATTATTTTGACCCCGAATCTTCTTTGAAAATTTATTTTGATCGAATATCCTGTATGCTATGTGCTACGTACTATCTGATCAATGTGTTATATGCCTATGTGATTATTGTTTGACTGTTTCAGTCATAACTTTCAATCCGTAAATCGGATTTGGGTGAAACGAAGGGTAGATAAAAGCTTATGACGTCTATGTGATGATTAAAATAATATGAGTATGAATAATTGATAGATACTTGTGATGCCTAGCAGATTCAACAAGGCATAGAAAAAGAAGGAAAGTGGTTGATGAGTAAAACTATTAGATGAGTACAAGTAAAGTGGAAATCGTCGGTGATAAGGCAAGTACTTCTGAACCTTCTTCAAGATATATTGCAAATATTTTGGAACTGTTTCATAATATGTCGCTATTATTCTAAATAACTCATATTTTATATTGCAAGCACTTTAAACTATTTAACCTTGAACCCTGATTCTTATTGATCTTGAGCCATAAGCCTTTTTATTCGTAAACCATTGATTATTGAATTCCAAGATACGAGCCAAACACATAGGATACTACTCCACAAATACATATCTACCACATACTGATTCTGATACTGAATTGCTTGGCATACCAACCCTTATTCCTTGTTTAACAAAAGACCAATCCTTGGAACCCTTGAACCCTTGGTCTTCTACTTTCTGATTCTTTCCTTGATTGAAAGCCAATCTTTTTGAAATCTCTGTTATACCTTCATGGTGTGGTAAAGCACCCTATGCTTCGAGATAAATGTTATTTATTATTCAATTTATTGATTTACATTATTTATCATATTGTTATTCTAGAATTGGATTGTTTTTAAATTAAGGACCAGATTCGTGGTCGGACCAGATTCGTGGTCATAATAGGCCAATGTGTGCCTTGGATCCAGTATAGAGAGCAGAGCTGTGTGCCTTGCTCGGGGTTAGTGCGTGACTGATCAACAGCCTAACCTTGGTTTTTAAAATGAAAAGTGAATATCCAATTCTAATCATTGCTTATCCAGAAACTTAATTCTTCTAAATCATTTCAATTGGTTATTGTTTAACCTCAGTTATTGCTATTATGACTTGCTGAGCTGGTTAGCTCACTCTTGCAAACCTTTTTATGTTTTCAACAGTTATAAAGGAAAATTGTGGGTAACAAAGATTTCCAGTCCAGTGTGTGAGCTAGGATTCCAGATTAATTTGGAACAAGCTAGCAGGAGCTTTATATTGTAGATGAGTTTTGCAAGATTGTACGAATGATATCATTATCAGATGTAAGTTGAATTAGTTGGGATTTGGTACGATGTAATAAAAATAAGGTTGTGGTTTGTTTTCATACTTGAACCTGTTGCGATCTATGGTTGTGAAAAGAAGGGTATATGCATATAATATTTTATATACATGTTTAAATATAGTGTGTGTGTGTGTTGTAGACCCCAAACTTCTGACCTGGGTTTGGAGGGCGTTACAGTTTGGCATCAGAGCCATAGGTTATAAGTCACTGAAACAAGCCTAGATTGTCGGGAATGGATAGAGGGTTAGGATTAGGATTAGGAAATAGAATGATAGAACATCGAGAGGTTGAATGCGACTGTACAATAGGTTTTGGTATGATTCGTGATGAGATTTGAGATTCTTATCTAGCGACGCGATTTTCAGATAGCTGTGATGGCAGATTCTTTTATCCCAGGATCGTCTGATCATTCGGAGCCTTCAGTCGGAGGACCATCATTTGATTCACGCCCTGCTCTTCCATTGGTGTTAGCTATATCACCTCATGTTGCGACGGTTGCACCTTTTTAAGCTATTATCTCATCCCCTAATACGAAGCTACCTATTCGAGAATCCCCCCACATGCTGATTCTGGTTCTACCAGATGTTCGGTTGTGAGTGCATCTTCTCTTTCTACTCTCCACCTTGTTCTATAACATCCGTTTAGAACTCGTCTTATGAAGTAACAACACCTATGAGGATGGATTCGAGAGCTACAACATATGGTGAGTACACGAGGTATTAAGAAATGTGAGAAAGAACCTAGAGTGAGGATACGTGTGTTCCGGAAGATAGCCGCTACCAGGTTATATGGAACTACTAGTAAATATACCACCCATGATTATCTTGTGAAGTGAGCTAGATGGATTTTAAAAGAATTTGAGAAGATTGGATATCGAGAATTTTCTTGGAATTGATGATAATGTTATGATTAATCATGATACGTATAGTAGTAATGTGATGTGATATTAGTCGACCTTGTTTTATAAAATGGACTTAATGATTGCTAGATAGATTTGTTATACATAGTAATCGTAAGAGATGATGATGGGAATGTTACCAGTACGGAAGACTAGAAGTGAAGTTACGAATAAGATAGTATGCAAAAGTAACTGGAGTTTTGTTGACCAATGAAGGCAAAATGGACCCAATAAGGGATAGAAGATATATGGAAATGAATGGGCTCTTACCTGATTGTTTCCCTAATTTGATACCTTGTAGTTGTTGAGAAGGACGATAACTAACTCATATAGTAATGACGACCAGGTGTATGATTTTCAAAATTTTAAACCAGTTTTCAAAAGAGATTTTCTTAACAGAATTTTTCTAAAAATCCTCTGAACAAAACAAGTTTTAAAAACTTGGTTGTCCAATTACTACTTGAGTTTCTCGATTGTTATAAGATTTGGATTACCTAGAAGAATGCTTGTTCTAGAAGTTAGTATGGTTCGTTTAGAAGGTCAAGTAAACCCGGTATTATAGAGAAGGTTTGATTGTTCCTAGCAGAAGAATGTAAATGTTGTTTGATATGTTTAACGACAAAACCAATGTATGGAGAAACTGTTCATCCAATTTCTGAGATGATTAAAGTTTGAAGAATACGTCAATTCATAAGAAGCCGAGTATGAGCAAAGAAGATTGAGGAAATCTCCAGACTTTCTAAAGGAGGAACGTTATTAGCAAAAGAGGCGATATGTTGAACTATAAGCAGCATAAGCAAAACTTGAAGTTATGAGTGTAAATATCGTAAGACTACAAATAAAGTCGAATTATAAACATGGAAGCGCAACGCGAAAGATACAAGACCCAATACATGGGAATTTATTTTAATGATCGATTAAGATGGCATGTCATAGAACTTTCTAAGGTTAAAATATGACTCGGATTGGAATATATTTATCGAATCAGTGTTGAAGCTATAAATAGATGAAATATGGATGGCGACCAATGCTATCATTCTTTTCTATAATACAATTCGTTCTTATGAATCTTGAATAAAGTATGAACCTCGTTCATAATCAGCTCTATGAGGTGATAAGAAAATTATTGTATTCCTTTCAAAATAATTTTTCCCTCAAGTCTTATCTTCTGATTGAGACAGACAGTGTTATGGTGTGACTGTTTTGTCAAAATGACAATGAGTCTGGTGGGACGCCACCTAATCATGTGATGTATGCCATATAGTATGAAAGACTGGCCATCTTGAGTACAAATATGGTTGTCTCCCTCATATTCAAATCATCATTCATTCTTTCCTCTTCAAATATGATTTGTTGATTCATGGATCTTTCCTATTGTTTCCTTGTACTCTTATTCCTTACAAAAAGTTTCCGATCAGAATCATATACACAAATTTCTTCTTGTGTAAGGTATATCCTTTGAATATTTTAAAAAGGACAGTGAAATGAACCCGTGAAGCAGATGGAGTTGTATTATAAGTATAAATAATTGCAAGCCAATAAATGGTGGACATTTATGTGCAAAGAAGAATCATTATGCCAATAACGTGGTTATCGCGACGACATCAAATCGGAAGCGGAAATCTGTATACATGATACATTTTAAGTCTGAGATTTTGGCGTAAATTGAAGTAGTTAGCAAATCGTATGAGGTGAATTAACTAGAAAAAAAAGGAAAGCAAAGCTGCGTATATCAGATAAGGCAAATGATTGATTGGACAACAGAAGCGAATGAAGAAATTCTTAATAATAACCAGATAATCGATTAATATGTTGTGAAGATGAAGCATACCTCAATCATGTTGGAGATATTTGTCATGAAGATTCAAGATCGAAGAAATGCTAGTTACGAATAAACTCTGAATGTGTTCATCAAGGAATGGTTGGGCTTTCCCACTCAAGTAAGTGAGTTGTGGTAAAATTGATGCTTGTAGCTGGGTCGGCAAAGAAGGTTCAATATGGAAAGACATAAGAGGAGATGAAGGTATGGTCGTTTGACTGTAACAATTTTTAAGCAGTGATTTTTTAAAACCAAAGGAATTCTTTCACAAGATTATAATAGTATTGGTTAAGACCACGTGCTGGTTATCAGAAGTTGAACAAGTTGACTAATAAGAATAAGTGTATATTTTCAAGGATGGATAAATTGCTAATTAGAGAGCTTGAATTGAAACACGAACTAAAATAATTTTAATTTGAAATCGTACTCAGTAGTGATATTCTGTTATAATCAGAAGATATGAGAAAGGACATGGTATCATCAGAATTGTTCGCTATAATCCTAGATTGAACTAAAATATGGGTTGTACTGGTTAGTATTATATGCGATGGTGACATAATGAGTTTAGAAGGTGGCAGTGGATTGGTATATTTGAAGGTTGATTGTTGTTTGTTTGAGTAATTGTTGGTTGTTCAATTAATTGTTGGTGTCGGCTTGAGCCCGATTGGTAGTCAATAATATAAAGGAGATACTGCCCAAATTTTCAGAAATTACCCTACTTTTAAAGATAGAAAGTATACTTCCATGTGTTATTGATATTCATGTTGATACTCCATATAATTATGATCTCGGTTCTTGAAAGAGATTGTTACAGCCAATCCGACTATATATAATTGGTCTTTGATTTCATTTAACTAATCATCACTCAGTGCAATTGATCAATTAAGTGAATTAATTGGTTAATTTTACCAATTAATGGTCAGTTAGATGGAGATCGATTCCAATTAGATCAAGTCAAATTTTGATGTGACTTTCAAATCCGAAATCAAAACAATGAGAAATTTGGGGATGAAAGGCATATGTCATAGCCTATTTGTATATTCGAGGATTTAACTCAACTCAAATAAGAATGTAACAAGTAAATAGTGGATCTACCGTCAAAAAGATCTCACAAAGTAACATCTGTCAGAGGATTCAAAAACAAGGTTCATCTACAGACTTGAGGAATTACTTCACTGGAAGAAGTTCAAGAAATTGATCAAGCCTCAGTGATACAAATCAAGATTGTGGATTTAATCAAGTGACAGAGATCTCGTCAGGGTATCAGATAATTATAGGGATATAATCTGAAGAAAATCAAGTATCAAAGTCAAGACATGAAGAAACGTCACGGAAGTTAGTCACTCATGAACTAGACATTACATCGAGTGTCAACATTGAAGTGGTGGAATTGATTCATAATTCTCAGTGATTTTCAGAAGATTTTCAGAAGAATGGTTGCTGTTCAAGATTAGTATTAATTCTCTATTAATTAATTAAGTCATATAGTTTAATTAAGAAAATAAATTATATCTGCAAAGATTAATTTATTGATTAATTGAATTAATTGATTAATTAATTCTGAATTAATATTAAGAATTTTCAGAATTTTAATTGGATTAAAATCAGTTTTAATTCATCAAGACAATTGAAATTGAACTAGCATGACAATCTGGATTGTCATACGGATTGTCATGCAGGGTCATTTCAATTGTCTCACCGAAAGTTCTACTGGTTCAGTAGATTGTCTTACTAGTTCAACAGATTGTCATACTAGTTCAACAGATAGTCTTGCCGAAAGTCATACTAGCTTAAACTGATTGTCATACCGAAAGTTCTACTGGTTCAGCAGATTGTCTTGCTAGTTCAACTGATTGTCATTCCAGTTCAAGTGATTCTGTTGATTGAATTATAAAGACGGAAGCAGCAGCAGACATTCAAGAATAATCAACACAACACAGACTTCAACCAACCAAGAACAAAAGAAAAGCAGAGCAGAAAACATTTCATCCTTCAACTGCAAATTCAAGATCAACAATTTCTAGTTAGTAAAGTTAAATCCAAACCACTAGAAATCATTATCTTGTTCTTGTGTAACTATCTAGCAGATCATAATCCCTAGAACTTAATCTCAAATTGCGTTTAGCATTTGATTCTTTTTATTATAAAAATAGAAAAAGTTCATGTCAAATTTATTCTAGATTTGTGATAATTAATTTGAGATTAATCCCTTGTAATCGATACCGTTGTTATAACACCTTTCAAGTTTAATAATATTTTTATTTAACTTGAATTTTGTTTCAATTTTTTATTCCGCACTAAATTCGATTATTCGGTATTGTTTGTATTCAACCCCCCTTCTACAAACACATTGGGACCTAACAATTGGTATCAGAGCCTTCTGATTAACGAACAAATCAAGATCCTAGACTTTTGTGATTTTTCAACTCTTTGAATTTTTATTCATTCAGAAATTCATAATGACTTCACAAAAAGTTGGAACCGTTAAAATTCCACTATTTGATAAAGAAAATTATATCATGTGGAAGAAGAAGATGCTCTTATTTTTACAAGTTGCAAATCCCAAATATCTGAACTTGTTAAAGAAGGGTCCAAAAACTTCGATGGTTATTGAACCAGAGGTGATAGTAGATGATGTTGTGATTACCAAAGCTAGAACCTATCCAAAAGAGCCTGAGGATTTTTCTCCTGCTGAAAAAGAAGAAGCCTCCTTAGATGCCAGCCTTCAGTTAATTTTAGTTGATTCCCTCGATCCCTTGATGAACAGACATGTGATGAACTGTAAAAATTCCAAACACATCTGGGAAACTATTGAGGTGATTAATGAAGGTACAGAGGAAGTTAGGGAGAACAAGTTGGAGATCTTAACCTCTGAGTATGAACATTTTAAATCCAATCCAGGAGAAGGAATTACTGAAGTGTTTGAGAGGTACAATGCATTGATTAACAACCTGAACATAAATGGAAAATATTATTCAATCAGGGAGGTCAACAAAAAGTTCCTTTTAACACTGCCAACTCATCTTGAACATAGAATCACTGCCATAAGAGAAGCTAGAGATCTGAGTGAGATTTCTTTGGATAGACTCTATGGTGTGTTAAAAACCTATGAGTTGGAGCAGATTCAGCAGAAGGAAGTCTACGGGAAAGATAGAATGGTCAGCACATCTACTGCTCTTGTAGCTGAAGGTCAACAACAACAACAATCTCAACAGTCGGAGAGAATGGTACAGTTTTCCAAGGCTGAGGAAAATGTGTTAGTAGCAGAATATAATCCTCCTACTACAAATCAATCCAGTGATGATTTTTATTCCTTGGAAGAGCTGGAGCAATTGGAAGATGAGTCAATGGCCCAGATTATCAAGAGATTCTCCAATGTCAGATTCAAGAGAAATCCCAAGTTCAAGTACAAGTCCAACTATAGCAGATTCCAGACAGGTGGATCTTCATCCTTTAACACCAGTAGTGGTGGATACAAAACAAGGATGGTTGATCGGAGCACCATTAGATGCTATAACTGCAATGAGTTGGGACACTTTGCCACAGAATACAGGAAGCCAAAGTAAGTAAGGAAGAACTCTTATGATTCAAATCAGAAGAGTAACTCTGAAAGGGCTTACCTGGCAAAGGGAAGAAGCTGGGATGATACTGATAGTGAAGATGAAGAAGATGAGAATCTTGCTCGTATGGCTATTGATGTAAAAGCTTCATCGTCAAGAAAAGAGGTAAAATTTACTGATGCTGAATTAGTTTATCATCTAGGAGGTTCCTTAGACTGTGCTCGTCGTGATAATGAACTGTTAAGTTAGCAGATCAAAGACCTTGAGAAAGAGGTCAATGAATTAAGACTTGTGCACATTAATCAAGATAAGTTAAAAGAACAAGTATATTTTCTAGAGAATAGAGTTCATTGTTATAGATAACTCGAAACTATTCTCAAAGACAAGATCACCGGTCTTGAGACTAAGGTTAGAGCCTTACTTCAATTCTTGTTCGAAGGCTAAAGAGTTCTACAGTAAGCAAGCTGTTAATCAAACATCTGGAATAGGTTATGATTACAATGCTGCTATTGGAGAATTAGGCATAAACTCCCCTCCTCATGTTTGTGCCAAAGGTAGGGAAGTACCACATGTGCTTAAGGGTGTTGATAAACCCCTCTATAAAGCATCAATTGTTGAACCATTTGATGCAACCTCCTCTATTATTCAAGAAGAAATACGTGCTGAAGATCATGCTAATGAGAAGGTTGTTTCCAAGTCAAGTGTGTCGAAAGTTCCAGTCAAAGTTGTGAAAGCAACTGAGACTAACTCAGACACACATGAGTTGGATAACAAAACTGCCATGTCTATCATGCATATTTTGCCTGTTATTAATCCCTCTCATAAAGCATGTGGTGTTGCTAATTGTATGTCTTGTGCTTTTAATTTGATGTATGCTTATTTTAATGGTAAGCATGTTTCTAGTGATGAGACTACTCCTAGTCAGCATGTGAATAATAGGAAGCATGATAGGTCTAAGACTGCTAGTCCTTCTAAGGCTAGAAAGGAGACATTTGTGCCTAAGCCTAAAAAGAAATTTGTTAAGGCTATTTACAAGGTCAAATGTTCAGTCATTGAGAAAGTTGAGACAATGAAAATTAAAAATGTTGTTTTTCCTGACAAAGGACAATTCTACAAGTATGCCGGGTCCCAACCAAGTTTGGGTTCCGAAGAAGGTCTAATCCATTTGTAGTGTAGGGAATTAAACAGGTGGAAACAGTAGTGTGGATTCTTGACAATGGATCTTCAAGACATATGACCGGAGATAGAGCCCAGCTATCAAATGTGGTTGAGAAAGCTGGCCCACTGGTTACCTTTGGAGATAACAGCAAAGGTTTATCTGAGGGATATGGCTGTTTGCAACTAACAGCAAAGGCATATATCATAACCTATTTGTATATTCGAGGATTTAACTCAACTCAAAGTAAGAATGTAACAAGTAAATAGTGGATCTACCGTCAAAAAGATCTCACAAAGTAACATCTGTCAGAGGATTCAGAAACAAGGTTCACCTACAGACTTGAGGAATTACTTCACTGGAAGAAGTTCAAGAAATTGATCAAGCCTCAGTGATACAAATCAAGATTGTGGATTTAATCAAGTGACAGAGATCTCGTCAGGGTATCAGATAATTACAGGGATTTAATCTGAAGAAAATCAAGTATCAAAGTCAAGACATGAAGAAACGTCACGGAAGTTAGTCACTCATGAACCAGACAGTACATCGAGTGTCAACATTGAAGTGGTGGAAATGATTCATAATTCTCAGTGATTTTTAGAAGATTTTCAGAAGAATGGTTTCTGTTCAAGATTAGTATTAATTCTCTATTAATTAATTAAGTCATATAGTTTAATTAAGAAAATAAATTATATCTGCAAAGATTAATTTATTGATTAATTGAATTAATTGATTAATTAATTCTGAATTAATATTAAGAATTTTCAGAATTTTAATTGGATTAAAATCAGTTTTAATTCAGCAAGACAATTGAAATTGAACTAGCATGACAATCTGGATTGTCATACCGATTGTCATGAAAGGTCATTTCAGTTGTCTCACCGAAAGTTCTACTGGTTCAGAAGATTGTCTTGTTAGTTCAACAGATTGTCATACTAGTTCAACAGATAGTCTTGCCGAAAGTCATACTAGCTTAAACTGATTGTCATACCGAAAGTTCTACTGGTTCAGCAGATTGTCTTGCTAGTTCAACTGATTGTCATTCCAGTTCAAGTGATTCTGTTGATTGAATTATAAAGACAAAAGCGGCAGCAGACATTCAAGAATAATCAACACAACACAGACTTCAACCAACCAAGAACAAAAGAAAAGCAGAGCAGAAAACATTTCATCCTTCAACTTGCAAATTCAAGATCAACAATTTCTAGTTAGTAAAGTTAAATCCAAACCACTAGAAATCATTATCTTGTTCTTGTGTAACTATCTAGCGGATCATAATCCCTAGAACTTAATCTCAAATTGCGTTTAGCATTTGATTCTTTTTATTACAAAAATAGAAAAAGTTCATGTCAAATTTATTCTAGATTTGTGATAATTAATTTGAGATTAATCCTTTGTAATCGATATCGTTGTTGTAACACCTTTCAAGTTTAATAATATTTTTATTTTACTTGAATTTTGTTTCAGTTTTTTATTCCGCACTAAATTCGATTATTCGGTATTAGTTTGTATTCAACCACCCCTTCTACAAACACATTGGGACCTAACAGGGGAAGAGCAAGGATGCTGGTAGAATTCAGAAATTACTGCAAATATGTGAGTTTTTACTTGGACGAATATGCCTTTCATACTGGACAATAAAAAGTTATTTGTATGGACAAGTGAGAAGAATGTTTTCAAGAGCTAAATACTTAACATAAAGCAACGAGAAGAGAGGAAGAAGGGAAATGGAATAAAGCAGAGATTAATAATCACACCAATACGGATTTTATTAGACAGTCAAGGAGATTTTATCATCTGCAATAAAGTTTTATCAAAGGACGTCTTGTTTCTAAATTATTTTGATAATCATACAATAAATGATTTGTCAAGTATTTCTGTTTTGGATAAAGTATGAGATACAGTTTTAATTCAGTTTCTGATTGATGTTGATACTTAGGTTGTTGTTAAATATCGAAAATGGTATTAATATAGATGATTGATGTTTACTTCAGAATGGGATGTTGTGAGCATTAAATTTCATATTAATATCTAATTTAATATTACGGCAAAATGAGTATTAATATCAAGAGTTCGGTTTTGAATGAGCCCTGAGAATGAAGAGCGAAAAAAGAAAAGAAAGTGGAATCAAAAAGATAATAAAGAAACTTTATGAGATGCCATGATATAGGTAAGATAGGGGTAATATGAAGGACATAAGTAAGGTGAAAAAAATATAGGAAGCATTTGCAAATTGAGATAGGGAATGCATCCCAATAGTGCGATCAAGTACCGAGGGCTAAAGGAAAATATCTAGTGACCAGACGTGAAGAGAAAATGGGGGAAAACGTAAATAAATGTCATACCTACCCAAGAGTTAAGAAGGGACATCAAAGACTAGATGGATACATTTCTCCAAGAGACGCCGTAGTGGAGTCACCTGAGAACCAAAGGTGTGGAAAGCGTTAATTGCATTATTATTGATAGGTTATCCAAACCTAATCATTCTCGTTTATTAATAAATAGTTCATCCAATAAATGGGTTAGTTGTTGCTTGAAGAAATAATGGCACATCATCAGATCCGGAAATTTATCGTAAATGATTATATTGTTTGATGTGAGATTTGACAGGAGTATTCAGAATACGATGAATTATGTCGAACTAGAATAGTATGTACCACTCCTAGATGAACGGGCATTAAGTAAGGTGGAATTAAAAGATACAAATTTGGTTAAACATCGATAACTCAAGAGATTCAAGATACTCTGAGAATATGATACGAGATATAGGTGTCAAAGAAGACTTTCTGATAGTATGGCACAAAGAAAGGATAAACGTCACATGTGACTAGACGTCAAGGAAGGCATTATAGTCAGTTTCGTATGAGAACTTCTTAGAACCAGAATAAATGATAATATGGGTGAGAATATGTTGGTGATGCCTCCAGGTTAGTGTACTTTCTTCAAAATGGTAAGAGATCTTCGCTCGATAAATATACTCGATTGTGATTCAAAGAAAATAAGATATGGTGATAAGTTTGTGCGTCGGTCATATTCAGTCGAGATTTTCTCGTTAAATTCTTAACTCTGGAGTAATTTCGAGAATATTAGAAATCGAATACGCCATGGTTTCAGTATATCATTCGCAGATGGACATGAAGATTAAGGGAACGATTAAAGAGCCTCAAATGCGATTGGAAGCGATTGCAAATTAAGTTAACTGAACAAAGAAACATGTGGGAATGAGATTCAATAACCAGTAACTTTTGGAAACATTCATGAGCACGAACTGCTAGAATTAGAAAGAAAAGAGAATTAATATGCGTTACGCTGGTCCTTTTGGAACAATAAAATAGACAGGATAAGTGTAAGTAAGTTGGCTTCACCGCCAAACATTTAGCAGATTCATAAGGTATTTATATATGTATACTCAGGAAGAGTAATTGAGCTCCGTTATATATAAAATGGAGACTTGAATTGAGTTATATGAACAACTAATAGAATTTGATGTCAGCAAGAGACTGTTAAGTAATGAGTGATATTGCGAGTAAACGTTTATGAAAAGTTGTAAGGTTGAGGGATCAACCTGAGGAAATGAAAGTGTGATACTTGAACGTATCATTATCTGATCCTTAGTATGATTCTGAGGACAGAATCCTTTTAGGGGGGGGAAGGATGTAATATCCGGGATATCGCGTGTAATTATTTTTATCAATAAATAATTTTTATATGATTATTATGTAATTTTTAGTGAATTATCTGATGATTGGTGTGGATATGTGGATGCTTATATGTGATAAAATATAAGTATGCTAATTTTATTATGACCAGGATAAAATATAGATAATTAAGGTATTTTTTTGGTAATTTTTGGAGCATTATCGGATTTTATATTGATTTATGAATTTATTAATTATTTTCAGAATAATTACAAAATTATTTTAAAAAGTCGGGAATCGTCCGACTTCAACCGTTTTTATATTTTACAACCCGAAACTCTTCTGAAAACTCCTTTCTAACCTAATCTGGTAATTCCATACATTTTCTGTGTTTTGACTTTTTGAATCCGGATTACGGTTTGACCCGTGCACGGCCCGGCGCAAGATTTTCGATACGATAACCATTTCGGTGAATCATCAAAACCCGTATTCTCGAAAGACGGGATATTATTACAATATTTTCGTATAAAGTGTTTTATAAGAAGCCCGGTTTGGATAATTATCCAGTACGGGTATTAAATCAGATCATTTTTACAGTTACTTAGCGACTAAGTAACTAATTTATCGATCTAATACTCGTTTTTGCAGCTACTTAGTGGCTAAGTAACTAATTTAATGATCCAACACGAACCAATATTCCAAAAATATATATAACCCTTTTATCATTTCATTTTATTCGAATAATCACAATCAGTCAGTAAAACCCCGTAAAATACAGAGAAAATGTTGAATTCACGTCGTGTTCTTCATAATCAAACGTACGGACGAAGGCGTTATCGAACTCCGATTCGAGCGTGCAATATATCAAAACGAAGCTCTCGAAAAGTTTTTTCATAATCAATCATCCATATCAGTGCACAAATCAAGGTGATTTTCTTATTTAATTATTTCAATTCGAATTATTTAGTAATTAAAATATGAAATTTTGTTCTTGATGTTGTTTGTGTGATTTGATGGCATAATCATGTAGATAATTTTCTCCTGATTAATTTGGTATATTATATGTCAAAAATAGAGGTCAATAACATGGTGAAAATGGGGTTTGATTCTTTTAAAATTCGAATTAGGGTTTTTAATTATTTGAATGTTCTTAATTCGATTTGGGGATTTTGTTTTGGTTGATTTTGGGTTCGAAGGCAGTACCAGTGATTAGATCGTTTAAAAACGATTCATTTTATGTATATAATTTCGGTGTTGGCTTCCTGGATTGAATCGCCGGAAAAGCTCGAAAACCCGGCCAGTTTTAATGGCGTTTCACCGGAAAACACGGGCACGGGGTTACAAATAAGAACAGAGGGCAGCTGCGCGTTCCTGGGAGACTCAGGAGTGTATTTCTGTAAAGTATTTCACCAAACGATTCAGGAGTTGCTCGAATTGGGCTCGCCAGAATCTGCGATTTTCCGGCGGGTTTCAGTGTTCTTCACTGACCCGTTCGGGTCGACCTTTAACCCGGTATAGAACCGGTTTCGATCCGTTTTAATTCAAAAACATTTCTGAAATTCTATTTTTACACTTTAACCCCTGAAGTTTCTGAATTTTTACAAATAATGGATGCCTGTTTTGAAAACTTACAGAAAATGGATTTTTGTTTTAAAAATGATTTGTTTATTATTCTAAAAATCAGAAAATAGTTATTTAATTATTTTAATTCAAAAAATTGTTATATTTATTTATTTATTCAAAAATAAATCAAAATTAATTTATTAATTAGTTTTTAATTAGTTTTTAATTATTTTAATTAATCGATTAATTTATAATTAATTGAATAATTAATTTAATTAATTTTAATTAATTTAATAATTATTATTAATTAATTTAATTAATTTAATAATTAATTATAATTAATTTAATAATTAATTATAATTAATTTAATAATTAGATTTAATTATTTAAAATTGATTTAAAAATTCTGAAAAATAGTTTCTAGCTTTAAAATATTATTTTAAATTATTTTCAAGGCTCGATAAATATTATAAAATTATTTTAAACCCCGATTCGGGTATTCGAACCTTGTTATTTAATTATAAAATGATTCGGAGTCCAATTTTTATTCCAAAAAATGTTCAAAAATTCGTATTAAATACCTGAAAAATTGTTTTGACCCTGAATCTTCTTTGAAAAATTATTTTGATCGAATATCCTGCGTGCTATGTGCTTTGTGCTATCTGATTGATGTGTTATATGCCTATGTGGTTATTGTTTGACTGTTTTAGTCATAACTTTCAATCCGTAAATCGGATTTGGGTGAAACGAAGGGTAGATAAAAGCTTATGACGTCTATGTGATGATTAAAATAATATGAGTATGAATAATTGATAGATACTTGTGATGTCTAGCAGAGTCAGCAAGGCATAGAAAAAGAAGGAAAGTGGTTGATGAGTAAAACTATTAGATGAGTACAAGTAAAGTAGAAATCGTCGGTGATAAGGCAAGTACTTCTGAACCTTCTTCAAGATATATTGCAAATATTTTTGAACTATTTCATAATATTTCGCTATTATTCAAAATAACTCATGTTTTATATTTCAAGCACTTTAAACTATTTAACCTTGAACCCTGATTCTTATTGATCTTGAGCCATAAGCCTTATTCTTCATAAACCACTGATTATTGAATTCCTAGATACGAGCCAGACATATACGATACTACTCCATAAATACATATCTACCACATACTGATTCTGATACTGAATTGCTTGACATACCAACCCTTATTCCTTGTTTAACAGAAGACCAATCCTTGGAATCCTTGAACCCTTGGTCTTCTACTTTCTGATTCTTTCCTTGATTGAAAGCTAATTTTTTTGAAATCCTTGTTATACCTCCATGGTGTGGTGAAGCACCCTATGCTTCGAGATAAATGTTATTTATGATTCAGTTTATTGATTTACATTGTTTATCATATTGTTATTCTAGAATTGGATTGTTTTTAATTAAGGACCAGGTTTGTGGTCGGACTAGATTCATGGTCATAATAGGCCAATGTGTGCCTTGGATCCAATATAGAGAGTAGAGATGTGTGCCTTACTCGGGGTTAGTGCGTGACTGATCAGCAGCCTAATCTTGGTTTTTAAAATAAAAAGTGAATATCCAATTCTAATCATTGCTTATCCAGAAACTTGATTCTTCTGAATCATTTCAATTGGTTATTGTTTAACCTCAGTTATTGCTATTATGACTTGCTGAGCTGGTTAGCTCACTCTTGCAAACCTTTTTATGTTTTCAACAGTTGAAAAGGAAAATTGTGGATAACAAAGATTTCCAGTCCCGTGTGCGAGCTAGGATTCCAGTTTAATTTGGAACGAGCTAGCAGGAGCTTTATATTGTAGATGAGTTTTGCAAGATTGTACGAATGATATCATTATCAGATGTAAGTTGAATTAGTTGGGATTTGGTACGATGTAATAAAAGATAAGGTTGTGGCTTGTTTTCATACTTGAACCTGTTACGATCTATGGTTGTAAAAAGAAGGGTATATGCATATAATATTTTATATACAGGTTTAAATATAGTGTGTGCGTGTGTGTGTTGTAGACCCCAAACTTCTGACCCGGGTTTGGAGAGCGTTACAATACTAGAAGAAGAAGTATATGTTAAACAACCTCCCGACTTTGAAGATGCAACACATCCAGAATATGTATACAAATTATACAAAGCTCTATACGGATTAAAACAAGCCTCAGGAGCCTGGTATGAAAGGTTAATCAAATTCCTGTTATAAAATAATTTTAAAATGGGAACGGCTGATAAAACCTTATTTATAAGACAAAAAACAAATGATATCTTGCTTGTACAAATATACGTAGAAGACATCATATTTGGTTCAACAAATGATGCACTATGTAAAGAATTCTCTGACTATATGAGCAAAGAATTTGAGATGAGTATGATGGGTGAATTAAATTTCTTTTTGGGATTGCAAATAAGACAATCTGATGAGGCCATTCATATTTCACAATCAAAATATTATAATGAAATGCTAAAGAAATTTAAAATGGAAAATTGCAAACCAATTTCCACACCTATGTCAACATCTGACAAACTAACGGAGGATCCAAAAGGATTTCCCGTTGACACTAAGAAACATCGAGGAATGATTGGTAGCTTATTATATATTACCGCAAGTCGACCCGATTATAATATAGTGTTTGTAAGTGTGCTAGATTTCAAGTAGCACCAAAATAATCTCACTTATCCGTAATAAAAAGGATATTGAGATATCTTAAAGGTACCACGAATATTGGTCTTTGGTATCCTAAAGGAATACCATTTGACTTGACTTGTTATTCTGATTCAGACTATGCTGGTCATTTAGTCGACAGAAAAAGTACAAGTGGTACCTCTCAGTTTCTGGGTGGATGTTTAGTTTCATGGTTTTCAAAGAAATAAAATTCCGTATCTATATCCAATAATGAAGCTGAGTATATAGCTACTGCCAAATGTTGTGCAAAAATATTGTGGATGAAACAAATATTGGCAGGCTATAACACAAAATTTGATGTAATCTCCATTTTGTGTGATAATACGAGTGCTATTAATTTAAGTAAAAATCTCGTGCTGCACTCTAGATCCAAACACATAGATGTGAGACATCATTTTTTACGTGATCATGTCAACAAAGGCGATATAAAAATGACTCATATTGAAACTGAGTATAACATCGCTGACATCTTTACAAAATCATTAAATTCTGATAGGTTCATTAAACTCTGTTTGGATTTAGGAATGTTAGAATATTTAAAATAAATAACATGTTTTATAAATATATTATTTATATTGTGGGTAAACATTTATATATATCTATTTTAAAATAAAAATAATTCTTTTCTGCTACCTGTTAATTATCTCAATAATTCAGATTTATCAATATTACTTATTGATCGGATTTTGAGAAATTAAATGGACTAAGTGTATTGAAAAAATTTATTTTAAAATAAATTAAATATTTTTACTCATTAAAATATCAAAATTGTTCTCTAAATATATACATATATATATTTGAAAATAGTTTTTAATTATTTTCTAAAAACAAAAATTATTTTCTATTTTATTTAGTCATAAGCCCAGCCCATTTGACAAATAAATCTATAACCCTTTAAAAATATTCGAGCTTCAAATTTGTTTTCAGCCCATTTAAACAACCCATCCCAGTTTTTAACCCTAAAATCTAAACCGTCCATTTCTATAACAGTCTAATCCCAACCGTCTATTATCTATCAGATATATACAAGTGCAAATCAGGGTTTACACTGTTCACTTAGTCTCTCCTCTTGCCTCTTTCTCTCTCATTTTTCTCTCAGAAACCCTAGCTGTCGTTCTTACTTTTTTGATGAGTTCATCGATTTCTTTCACTCAAAACACAATCAAACCTCGTTTTTCAGATGTTATACATATATTCTTAAACGATTTAATCACGAATCGATTAAATCAAAGTTAGGGTTGGGCAAATTGAAGAGATTTCGATTAATATACTCGAGTTCAAATCAATTGAACTAGGGTTTTGAATCGGAATATACATACACACACTTTTATATATATATACACTTTTATTTGACTGAAATCAGTGAATTTCCAAAACCCTAACTCGATATTTTGAGCAATTTTTGCAGGATAAATGAAGAACAAGAACAGGAGAATGATAGATCGAGGAGAAAAGTGATGTTTGGAGAAGGAATCGACTCGACTCAGTTGAGTCAACTCGGACGAGTTACCGAGTTAACTCACTGAGTCACTCAACTCGGGGTCAAACGCGCGAGTTGAGTCAGGTAAGTATCCATGAATGCTTCAATGTCATGGACTCAGGTATATCTTTTAATTCAAAACTGATTATTGCGTGACTATTTGGATTATTCGAAATAAATTGTTTTAATGATTGAACTTTGGATTGCTTGGTTGTTTGAGTTCTGATTCGATGTTTTAGTTAAATTAAACAAAGTCATTTTTGGTTTAAATGATTTTAATCCCTTTCCATGAACTGATTTAGTGTGTATCTGAGTTATCAACTGTGTATTGATGAAATCTTTTTCATTCATTCGAATAAATTCTATTTTGTTGAATTATCTAAGTTATCAGTGGTGTATTGACAGATTCATCTTGATTTAAATGTCGAACTCGATCTGTGTTGGATTATTTGAAGTTATCAGCAGTGTATTGATAGATTCATCTTGATTTAAATGTAGAATTCAATTTTGTGTTGGATTATTTGAGTTATCAGCAGTGTGTTGATTAGATTTATCCTGACTTAAATAATAGAACTTTATTTTATTGGATTATCTGAAATATCAGTTATGTATTTAAGGGATTATTTGTACTTAAGTTGATTTAGTGATGAATCAGTTTGTTTTTTTAAAAAGGGGGTCTGAAGTTATTTGCTATTAATTATGGTGCATGTAATTTTAATGGACTAAATCACTAAAATAGTTTAACTTAATTCGAATTCCTTGCTTCAAGCCTATGGACTGTTGAGAAAAGTAACTTAGTCTGTTATATGCTTAGTGTATGATCTCAGTATGATTGTTTATATGTTTGAATTAACTAGTCTGTATAGTGATTCACTAAGCAATACAAATCTCGTTCCTTGCCATTAATGTGTGAACTGGTGGAATTAACATGATCATTTGTTAATCATTTAAAGATGTATGACTAGTCTTGTTTACTTAAAAAGGATAAATTAAAAATATGAATCAGGATATTATGATAATTTGATGGTTGATTAGAAGATTCTTAACATTTGTGAAATAATAATATTTATGGTATGAACTTTAATCAGATCAGTGACTGTCTATCTTAACTGCTCATCTAAAATGAGATAATTATGAGAGTTCTCTGTGATGTGTTACGTATCTGAACTACTGCTTCTTGACTCTGTGAATTACAACAGTTTATAATCTATCTTGATGAAATACAGTGAGTAGTATACTAATACAAAAGTTAAACTTAAGTGATTGATTGTTTTGAATAAATCAAATGTGAATTTGTGATAACACAGTGGAATGATAATTAACTTAAAACAGTTATGTGCAATACTCAAAGTTTTTGCTATATGTCATGAGTTGTTGATTACTTGGCTGAGTAG